>NC_091126.1:115222635-115522635 GCF_040183065.1 Periplaneta americana | reverse complement strand
CATTATCACCTTAATCTCATTCAGACGCTAAATAACCTAAGCTGTTGATAAAGCGTCGTATAATAACCTACTAAAATAAAATAAAATGAAGGAGAAATATGATTTGATTTAGGAAATATCACTGAAATCGACAAAATAAAATTTCGTGGCAGTCGTCGTCTAGCGCTAGCTAGGCTACATAATTATTACCGCATTGGCGTTGTGTTTTTGGTTCAGAGAAAATAGATCGTCTTTACGAAAGAAACGTTCAGCTGGCATAAAATTAATTATTGCTTTCATAACATTGCTTATCAATTTTGCGAAAAAATTATCATCAAACCCATGGGCGACTAGAAACATCACTAGCGTCCACCGCTGTGGAGTAACGGTTAGCTTGCCTGACCGTGAAACGAGCGGGCACGGGTTCAAATCCTAGGTTGAGGTTTTTTCCGGGAGTTTACGTCAACCCACTAAGAACAATTGCTTGGTAACTTTCGGCACTGGACCCTGGACTCATTTTGCTGTTATTATCAACTTCATAGCATTCAGACGCTAGATAACCATAGATGTTGATCGTCTGACCGCGAAACCAGATGGCCCGGGTTCGAATCCCGGTCGGGGCAAGTTACTGGTTGAGGTTTTTTCCGGGGTTTTCCCTCAACGCAATACGAGCAAATGCTGCGTAACTTTCGGTGCTGGATCCCGGACTCATTTCACCGGCATTATCACCTTCATTTCATTGAGACGCTAAATAACCTAGATGTTGATACAGCGTCGTAAAATAACCCACTACAAAAAATACATCACTAGCGAAGCGAAAAGCACATTCTACCATAATGAAACAAAAGAAAATGCGAGCGGGGTTTTAGTTCCTACGTAGTATGTCTCCTCTCACATTATTTATCCCCTCATCTAATCCACTCCAACCTTGTCGCATTCCTCTGTTTTATGTCGCTTAGCTATCCCCTCACTTAACCCATGAAACCTTTTAACTCGCAATATGTACGCAAATAAGTTGCGTTGCAAAATGATTCAACCCTTATACTTATGGCAATTACGGGTTTCCGATGTTAATCTAGGTTCTAAGGGCTTGGGGCTCCAGGTTCTATTCGGGCTCCTCAGTAGATGATGGAACCTTACCTACAGGGTCAAGGAAGGATAACCCACTTGTTAGCGTAGGATTAATATCAATTGATTTGTCAATCAATCATTCAACCATCAATCAAACAATCAATCAACATCCATTCGTCTGTGTGTGTGGGCAGTGAATATGGAATGGACCGAGCAAAACACGTTGCACTTTATGAAAATATACGGAGGTAAAGACATTTTGTGAAATGCCAAATACCACAAGGAATTTTAACAAAAGTTTAAAGAACGATGCTTGGGAGCAGCTGGGACCTTAATTTTACGACCTAGCGTTGCGGACCGAGACGCTCAGCGATCCATCGCTTGTCGGTCTTTCTGCGTAACAATCAAAGGATCCAGAGCTCTCAAGTTGCAATATGTGTGGACGCTGACACAAATACGTTGGTCTGCGCATGCTGACGTCACACTGTGATTGCAATTTGAATTTTATTGTTTCCGAATTATTATTAAATTCAGCAAGCCATGCTGCACCAGTACCATGTTCATGCTTTATACTTATTTATGATTATTTTATGTTTAACTTTATTATTATTATTATTATTATTATTATTATTATTATTATTATTATTATTATTAGCATCATCATTATCATCTTCATTTATATATATATATATATATATATATATATATATATATATATATATAATTTTATTGGGTTATTTTACGACGCTGTATCAACATCTAGGTTATTTAGCGTCTGAATGAAATGAAGGTGATAATGCCGGTGAAATGAGTCCGGGGTCCAGCACCGCAAGTTACCCAGCATTTGCTCGTATTGGGTTGAGGGAATACTTGTCCCGACCAGGATTCGAACCCGAAACACCTGGTTTCGCGGCCAGACGCGCTGACCGTTACTCCACAGGTGTGGACTCATTTATATTGATACAACTATTTTATTGACTCTTATTATTTCCTGATTTATTGTAGTATTATTTTTGATTCGATGTTTTTCATAATTTATATTGGTTATGCAATAACCCGTATAAAATGACTGTTCTAATGCAGTCAATAAGGATATAATAATTTATATTGTAATCCGTCTCAGTGAATAATTACTTTTTCAAATTTAGTGTGGTTTAATTTATTTAGATTCGTCCTATTCAATCAGTACGATCCAAAATTGTAAAATCTATGTTAATTCACATTCGGAAACCAAAATCACTGTCAATATACAAAATGTTACTGTCAATAATACGAATAATCAGTAAGTATAACGTTATTGGCTTGTAAAAATATCTCAATAATATGTTATTTTACTAGCCAGTATAAATAACAACATCTATCTTAATTTACATTCGGAAACGAAAATCACTGTCAATATACAAAATATTACTGTCAATAATACGAATAGTCAGTAAGTATAAATAACAACATCTATGTTAATTCACATTCGTAAGTATAACGTTATTGGCATGTAAAAATATCTCAACAATATATTATTTTACTAGTAAGTATAAATAATAATAATTATTTCTATAGGCCTACATACTGCTGATGTCTACACTTCGCTCAAACACACGCCATAATGAATTACTTATTAAAAATTAAATACACGCAAACACTAAAATGTAATTGACACGTCTTAGGAACAGAAAATTGAAGTCACTCTCAATTTCTCAATTGTTAATTGAACATAATTCAATACACCGATACGAAATGAGTTTAAATCACCGCCAAATACCGTGGTCAACTCCCTAGATTTTAACTTATTAAACAATAAAGTACTACAATAATGAGGCGTATCATATTTCTTCTGTCTGTGACTTTCTATTCTTACAGTTCTGCATTACGTGCATTATAATCATGATAATTTACTCGTAATATTTTATTATATTCATTTTTGTCATGCGTAAACAGCATTAAATATTTATAAATAGAAGTATAGGCTATACACAGAAATACCACTATTATGTATTCCTAAAAAAGAAAAAAAAATACAACGTTTTGTACTTTAAATAACAAAATTGCTCTAATAACTCGTTTCTGAGCAATAAAAGTTCTGCTAATATTTACAGCATTTCTCCTTAAAAGGTACCATAGTTAAAATGAGAATAATGTATAGGTAAGAGAGAATATACATTCAACGTAGACCTAAGCTGTAAAAATAGAAAAGTTGATAGTATTTAGCTTTTTTTTTTATAAAATCAATATTAGGCCTATCACTGTAAAATGTTGTCCACAAAAAATTCAAGAAACCTAATATTATCCACAGATGTAATATAACAATTATTAAAATTGATGGATGGACGGACGGACAGACAGACAGATATATTTATTCGTTCCAAAATATTCTTACATTTATATTATTTTAATGTACCGAAGTACATATGATATTTCCATGCTGATATTCTGCGTCATCATACGATGAAGGAGTAATGGAACGGAGATAAATTCGGTGTGGCTTAGTGGATAAAGCATCATCACGTAGAGCTGAAAACCCGGGTTCAAATTCCGGCGTCGGAGAGAATGTATCTCCGTTCCATTACTCTTTCATCGTATTCTTACATTTGCTTTAGAGTATAGAATAAAGAACATGTCAAGTTATTTCCTTTAAAATATAGAAATGCCAATAACATATTATACAATAGAATATGTTTACCATTTCATAGTATTAAAATATTTACACTACCAATATGTGAAATATCAAGAATTCATCTACAGAATAGAAAGTGTGGGATATTAAGTGCGTCAATTTTTAGTTCTACTTTAAATAATGCAGGATTTTCATTATGACTCAATGTCTTGAAGAGTATAGAACATTTGTATTGTCATGCAAGGTACTCCCTTTGATAGCATGATAAGTTTGATGATGGCGTTTGAAAATCATTCTTTCTGCGGGTATTTATACATGTATGGTAAATTAGTTGGAAAATGTTCTTTATTACATTAGAGGAAATTTATTGAAGAGTATAATGTACTGATTTGTTAAAGTCAGAATCTCTAATTTAAAACAATGGTCTAAACGATTCTATAGCCTTTGCTCCAACTATTATTCTAATTTCTCTTTTGGTAATAATATATTTTTACTATCAGCAGAATTTCCCCAAAATGGTATTTCGTAGAACATAATGAAATGAATATAGGCAAATATTTTGTCTTTAAGATACTCCTATTTACAAATTGTTGTAACGACCTAATTGCGAAGCATGCTGAGCTAAGTTTGGGTGTTATTTCATTAATATGGTGTTTCCAGTTTAATGTAGACCTATTAATATACAAACCAATAAATTTGGCTTTTGATGTTTCTAGTACAGTTATATTGTTCATAGTTGTGTCTCATGTTTCAGAGATTAAATTTGAAGTAGTTTTAAATAGAATTATGTTAGTTTTATTAATGTTTAAAGTTAGTTTATTGGTTGTAAACCAGTCATAAATTTTAAGGAGAAGTGTTTTTTTTATATTTGAATGTGGCAAAGTTGCTGCCTGTAATTATGATACTTGTGTCACCTGTAAATAGTATAGGATAATCTATTCCTTTCATTAAGGGGAGAAGATCATTTATAAAAATTAGAAAAAGAAGAGGCCCTAATAGAGACCTTTGCGGGACCCCTGTATCAACATTTCCCCATGTTGAAGTAGGTTTAAAAGTGTCACTGAATGCATTGATTTCAACTTTAGTTTTCTGATGTGGAGATATGATTCAAACCACTGTTATGCTATGCCTTTAATAACATAGTATTCTAATTTTTAAGTAGAATTTTATGATTAATACAGTCGAAAGCTTTGGAGACATCACAAAATATCCCTTCTACGTGTAATTTCCTATTAATTTCTTCCAGAATTTCATCAGTTAAATTAAACGATGCTTGCTCAATTGATGTATTCTGTCGGAATCCAAATTATTGTTCAGAAATGAGAATGTTGTGGCAATCAAGATATTGATATACTCTTTTATAAACAGAGTGAACAATAGGTATGGAATATTGCTTAATAACTTCTTAAATTTTACAAAAAAGTTTTATACAAAAAGCTGTTGGAGGTAAACCATACAATATGATACCAGTGTTCGAAAAAGGTAGATATTCAGACATAAGGAATGTGACAGTAAGGGTTGGTGCAACTGGGCCGTAATGTTGCGGACTCCGGCGCGGGTTGGAAAAGTTCACCGCGTTACCTACTAGCGCAACCACCGTGCGTAACCTTGCTCTGGCGCGGGACGTGGTTGCGATACGGGTTTCGGCGCGCATATCTGTACGAATCTTTAGATTCCGAACATTTAAGTCCGAATGTGCTATGTACTACCGAACACCGTATGAAACAACAGGAAATATTGTCTCTCTCACTGTAAGTATATAAATTAGATGCTAGTTACTACAGACAGACTCCTGAGGATGGAGGCGTGAGAATATTTCTCAGCTCTGACCTTAATTTAAAAGGTATTGATCTTTCACGCTTTTGCAAAGACATGGATTTAGAAATTTGTGCTGTTGAATTAGAAAATGAAACATATAGTAATTTCATTATAGTATGTCTATATTGAGTACCGTCTGAAGACTAGGAAAGTTTTATTAATTTATTGGAAAGGCACTGGAATACTTACAGAAATTGAAACGTGAAAGCATTATTTGCGGAGACATCAATGTCGATTATCTAGCAGAAAGCAATAAGAAAGATCAACTAAATTCATAGCTAGCATCAGGCAATTTAATTTGCACAGTAAATTTTCCGACCAGAATACAAGGGGATTCAGCTACTGCAATAGACAACATATGTATGGGAAAAGAAAGAATAGGTATATTTCAAACAACCCTAATAACTAATGGTCTTTCGGATCGTAATGCTCAACTCCTAAATATAAATATTAACATATCAAAAAACCAACTAAAGTGAGATTCAGAATTATAAACAGGGAATCATTAAATAATTTTGAAATAATTCTTAAAAATGAAACATGGGAATCAGTATATAGTCAAAGTGATATCAACAGTAAATTCAACGATTTGCATAAAACATTTCTAAATATTTTTATATCCAGTTTTTCTGTAAAGTATAAAAATGCAACAATATGCAACAGAGATGGATTACACAAAGTACGGTATTAAAATCTAATGCAAAACCAAGAGATCTTTATACATACAGAGCAGAAATAATGATACAAACTTAAAACAACACTATAAAAATTATTTTAAAATATTACACAAAGTGATCCAAAAAGCTAAAGAATTACACCAAGATAAAACAATACAAAACTCTGATAATAAAATCAAAACAACTTGGAACATAATTAAAAAGGGAAGTGTGCGATCCAAAAGTAAAGTGACAAACTGTATTCATATATCTAACAATACAAAAACGTCAGAATCGAATGAAACTACAAATATATGTAACAAATATTTTCCCACAATAACTGATAACCTCAACATCCCCCAAAATAAAGTTACAAATAGTTTAGACTCTTTAACACAATATTTTCAAAAAAATTCCCAAATAGGCCTATTCAGATATTTCCAAAAAACAAAAAGTCAGAAATAAAAGAAATTATTAAACATATAAGGTAAAAAACTGCTCAGGTATGTATGAAATAACAAGCAAAATATTAAAAGCGAGTTCATATATAGCTGCGCCACTAAGTTATGTATGTAACTATTTAATGTTCAATGGTATATTCCCCGAGAGATTATACTATTCAGTGATTATTCCTATCTCCAAAAAGGGAGAAACAACATCTCCAGAAACTTACAGACCCATATCACTTCTACCAGTCTTCTCCAAAATCTTTGGAAAAGTAATGTATAAAGATTATATCATCATCTAGAAAGATACATTTTAGTCCCAGAAGAGTTTGGATTTAGGAAAAATAAAGACATGAAAAATGCAACGTTTAGTTTAACTGACAAAATTCTGGAGGCAGTTATTAAAAAAATACAAGTTGGTGGGATTTTCTGTGATTTATCGAAAGCATTTGACTGTATAAATAATAAAATGCTGCTAGATAAATTAGATTATTATGGAATTAAAGGCACTGCACACCAATGCTTTCACTCATATCTCGTAGATAGGAAACAGAAAGTCGAAATCAATACAACTACGAAATCTATCTCGACATGGTGAACTATTAATAATGGAATTTCTCAAGGATCAATATTAGGTCCCCTACTTTTTCTAGTGTTCATAAATGATCTTGCCCCCCTAATAAAAGGTAATGGTCATCCCATTATTTTTTGCAGATGACACAAGTATTGTCATTACAGCCAATAATCCCAACACATTCCAATCTTCAACATAGGAAATTCTCCTCTAAATATGTGACTTGTTTAGGAAATTCTCCTCTAAATATGTGACTTGTTCTCAGTCAATAATTTAGTATTAAATTGTAATAAAACTAAAATAATTCAGTTTAAATCCTGTCCAAATTCAACCTCGCAAATTTCAAGCGCAATAATTAATAATAGATCCCTAATAGAAACAACAACCAAATTCCTTGGCTTACAAATCGATATGTTAAATTGGAAAAATTATACTAAAGAAATTACCCCCAAAGTAAATTTAGCATGTTTTGCTATTAGATTTATGCAAAAGATTGTACATATCAATACCTTAAATCAGTATACGAGAGAGAGTCAAAAAGTAACCTTAATAATTGTTTTATTAATTGAATATTACAAACACTTCACTTTTAACATAGTATAACAGGAACACTTGCATTGAACGTAGTTGGGACTATGTTGAAAAGTGATAAAGTGTTTGTAGACGTATTCTACATATTCAATTAATAAAACAATTATTAAGGTTACTTTTTTACTCTCCCTCGTACTTTGCATACTTCCACTCGGTAATGAGTAGGGCTAGGATTTTGATGACCTATAAATCATGAAAAAATGTCCTAAAAACAATTCATTTATGACCTAAAAATCTTTAAAAAAATCCCTTAAAAATTCCCTAAAAATTTATCTTACATAATTGGCTTAGTAGGAAAAGTAGTTGTGTACTACTTAATATTTACACTAATAATTAAAATTAAATTCTAGCACCAACATTTAAGTTTATTTAATTTTACATATTTTTTTCTAAGTAGTACACTTTAATTAATTATTTCACCTGATGTAGTTTCCATGTAGTCCATCACAAGGCCACTCTTATCCGGAACTAACAGGCATAGAGGAGTCTATATTGAAGGGGTGGTTGTACTGATCCATTACATGGGGTGTACTACGTTAAAATGGCAATATTTTTGTATAAAAACGATTAAAATATTATATAAAATAATGGGTATTATGGACAAAATATATAGAGAAAATATCAAAGGAAATAAACATTATTTTACATTAATAATGGGGATTTATGGCCAAAATTAAATGAAATGCTTCAAAAATGACCAAATAAAACAAAAAATGCTCTTATGAGTTGAAACAGGCAAAAAATGCAAAAAAATACCCTAACAAATACGTCTTAAAACACTCAGTTTATCACATAACCTATAAATACTAAAGCAGCTATGTTTCTGACTTACTAGAAAAAGATGCAAATTCATCGAAATCCTAGCCCTAGTAATGAGTTTGGAATGATATGCTGGGGAAATTCCATAGATAGTAACAGTGTATTCCTATTACAAAAAAGAGTAATTAGAATGCTAGTAGGTGCCAAAAGTAGGGAATCATGTAGGACTATTTAAAAACACTACAAGTAATGCGCATGACTTGCCAGTATATTTTTTCATTAATAATCTTCCTCGTATGTAATCCTGAAAACTTGTAACTAATTCAACAATTCATAGCATAACTCAAAAAATGACTTTCATAATCCTTCGGCAAGTCTATCGTGCTATCAAAAAGTAGTGCGTTATATAGCAGTAAAAATTTTTAATAGCCTCCCTATGGATATGAAAAATGAAACTCAAAACATATGATTATTTAGGGCCAAATTAAAGAAGTATGTAATTTCTCACGCCTTCTATTGTGTAGGTGAATTCATGAGTTTACGACATTCAGCAATGCTTCATGAAATTGATACTAAACGTTGTGTTGTACTAGTAGACTATATTGTAAACTTCTTCTGTATATATTTCAACTGGACTGTGACTATAAATTAAGACTTTATAGTAGTAGTAAGGTTTTTTTACTTTTTCCATATTCTAGTTGTGAAGCTATGTACCGAATACCATGGAATGTTAATAAATACAATACATTACAATGCCAGTAAATCTACTGATATGACCCTGTTGTATTGAAGCACACTTAAATGCCATCGACCTGGGCTGGGATTGAACTCACAACTTCGGACACAGGAGGCCAGCACTCTACTGACTTCGCCACCCAGGCCGACTCCATTCGATGGTGCTATCATCAACTCGTCTCCCCATTTCTCACCGATTTTGACTCAAGTGAAGTGTATTAATTTTCAATAATTGTTGTCTATTGCTGATATCGTTAATAGATTTTTTTATAAGAATCAGTCTGGTATGTTGCCTATACTACGCGAGGATCACCATCACTTTGTGTCTTCAGTGACTTGATGATAATTTGTGATATATATTATTCATTAATTTTGCTGATTTTGGTAGCATTTTAAAGTGGTTCTGAAGGGAGAAGATTCTTGTGTTATTTTTTTGTATTATTACATATTCCCAGACTTTTCCATCCATGGTTTCCGTCACAATCACTTCATATTATTGAGCACATTGGACAATTTGAGCTTTTTCTGTTTCGATGTTTGAAACTTTGTACCATTTCTTGTGACGGAATGCTTGTTAGTCTTCGACAAGCTATATTTAAAGTGTTTAAAATTTGTATAATATAGGCTAACATCAAATTTCTTCATATTTGTTCCCAATTATTATGTCACTCAGCCTTTTCAGGATTCATTTTTATGTTACCTGTTATTTCAAAACGTTTTTCACAAGTGAAATAGCTGTGCCCACGAATGGGAAAATGATGGGTAATATTTATAAAATTTGCGTACACTTACCCAAGAATAAAGATATTGCATCATTGCGTTTTTTTTGTCCAGAACAAGCATTGACAATAAGTATTTGGAGCTTTGTAAGACTGTTTATATTAGGCCTATAACCCAAGCATGATACGCTCAATGACGCCTTTCTTTTCTTTAAATTCTGGTCATAAGTTTATACAGCATTGAGTCCTTTTCTTCTTCCCCACTGTAAATGCAGAAGCTACGCTCTGAAAATTTGTCTCATTTAGTAGAGTGCATTGACAGGCAAATGAAGGAAGGGGAAATTTTTGAAAAGTAAAACCGTATGATTTATGTCATTATTTTCCATGGCGTTTTCTTCAGAGTTACGCTAATCTTCATAAAATGTAAGTACTTTCTTTCAATTTGCTGAACGTCAGACGACCTTAAGTATGAGAGATGGACCATACTCATTTTGATACAATTGAAGTGTCTCACTATCTCCCAATTACCATTAAAAATTGAGTTGGGGCGTTTTATATCGGGTGTTCAATTTGCACTCCATGGAAACCTGTAATTAAATAAAATTTAATTTCGAAATAAAATATATATTTTGGTTTGTTGGATTGCTTCGGATGAAACCTAAGATACAAATCTAGTTTGCACAGTCATATACATTAATTAACGGTTGCTTTCAATCTGTGCATGAGGATTCGAAAGGTGCTTAAGTTGAGTTTTGTTTATTTGCATGTCTGCTCGTGATATTCATGACTATCCGCGTTGTCTTAGAATCGTAGATCCCAGTGCTCTATGTGATATGTTTACATTAGGCATAGTATTGATCTCATCTCCTGGGTCTTCAATTACATGTACAAAATCCATAGCTTAGATACTTAGAATGTCGACGTTAGGTTCTGGAGAGTGTAAGCGAAACCTAATGTAACTTAGGAATTAATTAATTAATTGAAATTTTTGGACGGACAAATGAATGAAGTGTGAAGAGATTAATGGCCAATGAGGAAAGTAAAGCGAGAAGTATTTAAAAAAAACACGATTCTTGCATTTCTGGGAAGGGAGTTTTTATCTCGTAGAACATTTATCTCACCATGGAAAGAACATTTTTATTGAAGCAACGTAAAGAAACTTGAAAAAAAGGTTGACGTATTAATTTCTCTTCTTTTGTATATGTTACCTCTTCTTTTCATACCCACTAAAAAGTCCATTGCAATAAAATGAGAAGATTTATCATTTGAGTCACTTTTAATAGACAACTTCACATGACAGGCATCCCTGTTACGGGATTGTTACTGATACAGTATATCTATCTTTCTAATACTTTATTTATCCACCAGATAAAACAGCGGCATATAAGTAACATTTACCTAAGTAGCTCAATATTAAAGTGATCTCAAAGCAAATCGAACACCAGACACTCAAAAATGTTCTTATTAAAATTGTTTACATGGCGAAGGACTTTGACGTATAAAAAATAACGTAATCATGTAAATGTGGCATTAAAATTGCCCTTTTTTCATATAATGAAAAGCATTGCTAAAATATCCTTATATTATTGATTTATTTGTATTAATCAAAGCACTAATAATATTTTCTTTTAGCATAAATGAGAGTATAGTCCATGAAAGTGAGTCTAGTTTAAAAATATTCCTTGTGTGTACACGATCACATTGTTGTCTGTCACTCTTTTCGGTTTAGATGATATCAAAGACTGGATAACAACATTTTCTTTGGATATTTTTGTCTTCAGTTTTCCAGAATTAATTAAAAAATGCACTTTCTTTTGACACACATACATTCGTGCAACAATCACTGACGGATCCTGAATGCTTTAGATGGAATTCCTTTACCAAAGCTGGTAATGTGTGACCTACCACTGTCTTTTCTTAATTATACAACATTCTTCTCCCAAAGCATGTTATATCTCATCCTCCATTTACCTCTATTACTTTCCATACTTTTAATTTATGCATTTAGTTCACTAGAATTAGAGTCGGTGCTGCATTCATCATCTTTGTAGGCAGAAACATTCATTACACCCATATTGATAAACAGAAACTTCAGAACGTAATTAAAGAATACTTAGGAGAAGCTAAAGCACTCATTGTTATCGACATCATCTACTTTATACAGATTGTCCGCCGAGTTCGCTCTGTGGTAGCGTGTCTGCTTCCAGACTAGCCGGCGGGGTCAGAAATTTTCTTGTAAAATTTCTACTTCGGGATTAGGAGAGATGGTGGTACACAACTTCTAATCGCTAAATTTTACACCAATATGCCTGGGTTAAATCCCAAATCTCTCCGCAGTGCATATGACGGGAAGGCATATGTCACTGTTGATAATGATTCGTCCTTCGGATGGGGACGTTAAGCCTGGCGGTCCCCTTGGTGCTGTTAGACAGGAGTTGGCTACGTACCGGCACCGTGTTTCGCCTTCTCCCTTATTCACCTTCCTCATCATCCTCACCCATTCTCCACAATACACTTACACGAACACTTAACATACACCCTTCCTAATACACGACACACAGCATGCATAACGTGGCCCGTCGAAGTGGTGTGCAATTTGAAAATGGGGTCACAGACCTACCTTCTATCCGCAGTATGCGGAACCCGAATCACGCAAGTGAAGTGGATAGTCATTAGTCACACACACACACACACACACACACACACACACACACACACACCCTTTATACAGATTTGAACTGAATACGGTGTATAAGCTTGTATAATGCTAAATGGACATCTCCATATGGTATAGATTATTGTAATGAATATTTTTCACTAAAAGGATCTTATACTTTGAACAAGAACTGGCAACTTTTAAATTAGCATCTAATTAAAAGTTTTTCACATTACATTAGGTAAATAAGTTTTGTTTCAAGGTCTTTCCATACTTTCAAAAGCAGTGTAGTTGGAATTGTTGGCATAAACATGTATACTTGAACGTGATATATATATATACATTGCGCTGACTTTATGGATTTTGTAATTAACTGTGAATGAAAGTTTCAGTAATATCGATGCATTAATTTAACATTGTACGTGATAAAAGAAACATTTTGTCTGGTTGCAATGCAGTATATATACGGAGCTCTAAGTCATGAATTCTCGGTAGCGATGTTGGATAAATAGTCTTTGTTAAAGTACCGCCCTCTCTTGAATTTATTCTTAGTCTCTCTGTATTAGCTACAGATGTGAACATCACACATTTTAGCCTATGGAAGAAACATTTGCTATATTCATTTTCGCATTCTTGACAACGAGCCATTCTTTACAGGCAGCACAAAGACATTACAGTAGTACCCTCGTCGCGTACATTATTCAACTACAAAACTAAACTTGATACCTAAAATATAGCCTCGCAGTATAGCACAGAATCGGGATAGCTTCCCCATGTTTTGTATGGATATACCTTCTATAATCTTTTCACACAATAATGTTTCTGATGTAAGCAACAAGCAGAGAATTTTCCCATAAATACGTTATGCAATTCGTTGAAAGAAACATACTTTAACATGTTTCTTGTCAGATAGTGTATAGGCGTATTAGTTCACTCAACTTATGTGCAACTTGTGTCGCGTGTAAAAGATTTTTTCTGCCTATCGACAGCCACTGACTTGAATAGTTTTAATGTGCATATTTTTCTCTCATTTTTCTGTAGGCCTAACTATTCGATATCAGATAGGAAGCCTCCTTCACATGACGTTTGGATTAGGACTTTTCTATTCATTATTTTTACTCAGTTATTTATAAGTGCTACATCAACTTCGAAGTCATGTAGCACCTGTGGAATTTGTAATCGCGAGATGAAGGGTTAGTCAAACCTAAGCCACCGGCACTCCTATCGTCTCTCGGCAGTACAGTCTGGCAAGCAGATCGCCAGTTTTCGCGGATGACGTTCTTGCCGTCGCACTGCCCTATAATCTCGCAACTGATCTCTCGCGTAATTAATGAAATATTTACTCAAGAAAATAGAAGGAATATTTCCTGAATTTCGGAGCAGTTACTCAAAATATCTTCCATTACTTTCTTCTAGTCGTGAGACAAAACCAAATAATTGCTCAAGAAGAACTCTGTTGAACTTGCATGTATAGTGAATAGTCCTTACTTTTTCAACCACAGCACATTTCGTGTGATATCTTCTACGTGAGACGCTACAATACCATCTAGATCAGGGGTCATCAGCTCCAAGAATTATGGAGCGCGGACTATCTATATCGCTGCTCCAACGCCGCGGAGAAGCGGTTTCAGCAGTGCCGTGTCGTAATTTGACACTTAGGCCTACAAAAAGTGGCAATCTAAACTGAATTTTACATATTATTATTATTATTATTATTATTATTATTATTATTATTATTATTATTATTATAAGTTAAGTGCAGGGGCATATATGATTGTTTTCGTTGTCTGAAAATATAATTTATTTAAAGTATTGCCATAAGTAAACATTACATCACAAACTCTCCTTCAGTGAATGACTGCAAGATATTACTTATTAAAGCATCTTGTAACTGGCTGGAATAGCAGATGTCACGTAACCTCCTAAAGAAAGAAATTAATTAGATTATAAAATTAATAAAGTATAGAATAGAATAAAAATAGTGCCTGAAGTACTTTGCGCTTAACAAATTACCAGACTAATTAGAATTTATCGTGAACTAATAACTTACTATAATATTGTACTTACGTCATCAAACATGGAGCGCGGACTATCTATATCACTGCTCCAACGCCGCGGAGAAGTGGTTTCAGCAGTGCCGTGTCGTAATTTGACACTTACAAAAAGTGGTAGTGGCAATCCAAACTGAATTTTACATATTATTATTATTATTATTATTATTATTATTATTATTATTATTATTATTATAAGTTAAGTGCAGGGACATATATGATTTTTTTCCTTGTCTGGAAATATAATTTATTTAAAGTATTGCCATAAGTAAACATTACATCACAAACTCTCCTTCAGTGAATGACTGCAAGATATTACTTATTAAAGCATCTTGTAACTGGCTGGAATAGCAGATGTCACGTAACCTCCTAAAGAAATAAATTAATAAGATTATAAAATTAATAAAGTATAGAATAGAATAAAAATAATGTCTGAAGTACTTTGCGCTTAACAAATTACCAGACTAATTAGAATTTATCGTGAACTAATACTATAATATTGTACTTACGTCATCAAACATGTCGAGGGTATCATGCTAGAAGGACGTATCAACAAAATTGCAAGTTTACATTAGAGCCATTTAAATATGGAACGATTTGTCCCATTCTTGTCTATATAACAGCATACTGTACTTTCTTTGATTCTTTCTCATGTCCATTGTAATTCTCAAAGATAGTTCTCAAACTTAAATAGATTCCATTACAATATTCCATTAACACGAAATTTGTTAATACGCTTTTGTGATATGATGCCCTCGATATTACTTTTTAGCTGTTTAAGTACCTCCTTTACTGACCAAATTTGTTTCGTAGACCTACTAGTTAACATGAAATTTCGATCAATGTCGCTGCAGGTTAATTAAATATTTTCACGAGATTCAATATATTTTCCGCATTATTATATTCAATAACTAATTAAGTTTCTTCCCACGAATGGTTGTAGCCTATTGACGTCCATGTCTTATTTCTGTAGTCCTCAATTACGAATACTTTGTCGGCCTGGATGTCGCAGTCGGTAGAGTGATGGCCTTCTGTTCCCGAGGTTGCGGGTTCGATCCCGGCCATTTAAGTGTGCTTAAATGCGACAGGCTCGTGTCAGTAGATTTACTGGCAAATAAAAGAATTTCTGCGGGACAAAATTCCGTTTCCTTTGGAAGCGCACGCGCTGTTAAGTGAGCGTTAGTTACGGACTTTATGTGGCTGTCGCTGTAATACCTCCATTACTGTGTGACTTAAATAGTAATATTGTATTGAATCAGAGCTATAATTAATGTTTTGCCGGTTTAGAGAAACCACGACAAACCTCAGTAACAATAGTTTTAATTTAACAATTTTATTATTTAATACTTTTAACAAATTACAGAGTCCGTAGAGTGCACGTAATCCTCAAGTTTTCGTCTCTTAGCAATAAAAAATTTGCGCATCACAAAAGTTAACTATTTTTTGCTGGAAGGACTCAGCCTTTGCCCGACTTTAAAAGAATTTGGTGCTAAGTAGCGTATTAAATTATTCACTCGGTCCAAGCTGACGAGATAACAGCTGAATAGTCGGATGGAATGATTCGTATCCAACGAGATGCCACCTCCATTAGTGATACATCTCTTCCTGTCAACGTCGTTTCTGCCGGTGCCAAACGTCCAAATAACTGACATTGCCCATGAGTGCAGATGTAAACAGTTTCGTGAGGGAGCAGTCCTCTCTGTATGTCACGTGACAGATTCACAGATTACGTCGCCTATTTCATAATAAAGTACTAATATTGAAGAATATATTGTTCATTAGCCTAAGTATTTGAAAGTGATGTTGCTTGCGAATAAATACGCACGGTACGCTTGATATTTTTGGACACTGATCGCCCTCAGACTTATCCACAAGTTCACTCTAATTTTAATTCCGAGGCTTGTAGCCAAACTTTTCTTTCTGGTTATTAATTGGAGAAACAAATCTGTTACATTGCAGATAGAACTTCGTTGTGCCAATTTTGACGTTTACTTCGCCGTTATTAATATTCCTACACATGGTTTGTTTATCTTCCACAAACTAGAGTTATTTTTGTTTATTGTATTTGCGGAGATCTGTTCATATTTCCTCTTTGGAAAGAATGAAATATGTATTTCAAATGGTACTATAGTTGTCTTATTTTAGATTCGGCTAAAATTCATATTACAACACTGTAAACTTGGCCACGTAAGTATAGTTGAACTTCTAAATAACGTTGGACTTAGTTATAGGGACTACGGATAGTACAATACCTCGACTACAGCGACAGTCATGAGTGCGGTTTTTGTCTGTATTAAACAAATATTATTTATTATTTTTTATAAAGACTCATTTTGAATAAACAACTAGTTTATAATGGCATTTAGAAAGAGTGTAAAGTCTTTAAAAATGTCCTATCTACATTAAACAGAAACTGTCGTTGAGAGGAATTCAGTAATGTAATAGTGAACAATACGGATTTGAGTTAAAGTGGCAAATAAATTTACAGACCAAAAACTGGAATTCTAAGAAAAAAGGGAGGAGTGTTGGGTAAGCCAACTCTTCTTTTGTCGTGCCAGCAATCCTTAGAAGCAATAGCAGACCAACATAATAATCCATACTTTCAGTTCAAGCTATAACTTCAGACATTTAGTTTGAAAACGGGTGTTTCATAAAGTACAATGGACAGAGGTGCAATGAAAAGAGAAGTTTTAAGAATGGTAGATAAAGGGAAAGTTTTAAAACAAATCGAGAGTGAAATTGGTTTGGCTAACGAAGAATTGAGTGTGATTTACAGATGCAATATTTTGCGAAATAGATTCAGAAAATATTAAAAATTTTTTCAACTCACTGTAAGTATGTATTTGAATTACTGTACATTATAATATTTTACTCCCTATTTGGCTGTTTCTACAATCGAGAACAGTATACTTTTTTTCAAAATAATGAAAAAAAAACACGTAATATTGTGAATGTATTTCTTCGTTAAATTTTATTTATTATATTTAATTGTATTATTCTTGTAGCAATACAAGTTTCTTGCAACTTCATATTTAGATCCTTGGATGACGTTATAACTAGGGACCGATTTTTTTATGTAATTAGATAGTATATTCCTTTCAACCTAACCGTATATAGGCTAAATAACAAATCTTTGCGAATCTCGTAATTACCATTACTATATTAAAATTTGATACTACATATTTTTACATATTTACCACACATTACATATAATGGCCTTGTATTACATAAATCTACATATTTAGAGGTTTTTACTCATTTTTACTTATCTGAAAGGAAAAGAAAACTCCTGCTGGGAAGTTTACAATTTGAAATACACAGATTTAAAAAAGTCTTTTTATCTATCCAAGAAAGGATATATTTCGGGACGAAACATAACGTCCGTAGTTCCAAGAACAAATAGAGGTACTCACCCCATACCGCCCACTGTAAATGTTAAAAAATGTTATGTTATGTTTTATTTAACGACGCTCGCAACTGCAGAGGTTATATCAGCGTCGCCGGATGTGCCGGAATTTTGTCCCGCAGGAGTTCTTTTACATGCCAGTAAATCTACTGACATGAGCCTGTCACATTTAAGCACACTTAAATGCCATCGACCTGGCCCGGGATCGAACCCGCAACCTTGGGCATAGAAGGCCAGCGCTATACCAACTTGCCAACCAGGTCGACCCCACTGTAAATATGAGTGAACAAAAGGCAACCTTTCTCATACAACTATCTTGTACTGTAAAAAAACTCAGAGAGTAGCGTTGTCTTCATGCGGTGGATGGGACGAGGACGACATGATTTATCTCGAACTAAAATTGTTCTGAACACGTCTTAACAAGTCGTTCCCATGCAATTTGCAACCTAACTCACCCTCTTCCTAATTCTTCCAGGGAAAACCCGTGTCAAGTCTGACATGAGACTTTCAGGTTATTGCTTGTCACTTTTCAAACAACAGTTTGTAAATGCCTACACTTTGAGGTTTACTAGGTACTTGTTTCTTACTGCGAGCAGCTAAAATGTATGTCCCACATCTCCTCTTATTTTCTCCTAATCCAGTAAAGCAAAACTGTGCTTGTAGTATAGTTGTGTCATTCATTTCACTCAGTTCTCTAGTTTTTGTACTTACAGTATAAAGTGCAAGTGAGTTTATCTACTCCTTTTAACTAACTAAAATAATCTCTGTATCTTCAACCCTAACGACAAAAATAAAATCATGGATTGTGATGGACGAAGCTTTCACTACAGATGGAAAAATAGTAATGTGTCAAGAGTGCGGTAAAAAATTAGGTGCTCTATGAAATCACAACCGGAGATTCATATCTATAGGGGAGAGGGAGGCAGGTTGGCCCAAATTCTACGTTTCATTTTTTTCCGTAATTTATATAGCATTTTATGAAATCCTCAAAGATGGAAGTTCTACAGGTTCTTTGGCTATGTGGAGAGATTTCACCACGATTTACATTTGAATTTTGTATTATTTTGAAACGTGCAGATTGAGTCAACAGAGGGAGATTGACGCATGGTATGGGGTAAATTGATTACACGTTAAATAAAGGGAAATTGCATATCAGACTAGGTTTTCTTAAATTTAAAATTTATTTCTTTATATAGGCAAATGATTCAATATGATGAACGCACATAAATATATACCCATGGAGTGAAACACTCAGATAAAAGAGGAACTGACTCCTAGAAAAGCAAGGTAGAAAAATTAATTTTGAACTTGTAAATAACTACATATCATATTGTCTTATTAATAATGTCTGAGAAGGAGTTTATGCATACAAAGTTTTTTTTCCATCTGTAAAATTTTTATGTACCTTAACTTACACTCCACGCACTGTCACCTGGTGCACATTCAGAATAAGATTTAACACAATACAGGCAATATGTCTCTCTGTCTTGTTCGTTACTTTCTCTTCTTGAATTACTCTTTGTATTTCGACTGGTCTTAAGATTCATTTTCTCACTACTAAAGTCTCCTCTTGTGCTTTTGCTGAACAAATTCATTATCCCTTTTCGATATCTTCTCCTCTAATGCTTTCTTAACTGGAGAGTCCGTATATATCGCAGTAGACAATTTTTCCCTTATGTCCTCATCCGTAGCTTACCTACAATACCGAATGGGAGTCTGGAATTGGATGTTAAAATCCTTGGCCCCTTGACCAAATTTCTGTTTTCTAACTTTACAGCACTTACAGCTCGTAACATCATATTATCAGTAGAAGTAGTTGCTCTATCAGTTTTTTAAAGTCCTCATTTCTCATTCACTGCAATGAACGTACATGTTTTATATTTACAACCAATTACATTGAATTTATATAATAACAAATTGTATGAATAAGTAAATTATGTCATTGATTAAAGTTCACGTTAACACTTTGTTTGTCAAAAACATAAAATTACGACGATATAAGCCATTTAGTTCACCAATATCGAACTACGCGAGTAAAAGTGATCAAGACATCTCACTACATCAAATTCAATCAAGCATACCTCAAACGAGACGTAATACCCAAATACATACACATAAACATAAAAAACAACTCATATCCAGCACAGAAAACAAAAGCTACTGCAGAGAAAACATACATACAAAACAAACATAATACAAATGCATGTAAGACATATTTACAGTTAACAAAAATAGTACATCATGTATAGTACAATTAGAGGAAATCATTTTACATACGAACAAAGTAATAACCCAAATAAGTGAAAAGATAAAGAAACGATATAGAAACAAACTAGCAACATTAACCCATAAACAAAAAACCAAATACAACACCACACACAAATTCCATCCTAAGATATTCAACAATACCAACGTAACATTCAGCCAAAATGAAACGAAATTACTTGAAAAAGGACTAAAACATAACCTACAATATAACAAGACACCAAGAACACAACAAATGCAAACGATCATCAATGCGGAAACAGCAATTCAAAACAGACAAGCACAACACCAAGAATACATTCGACAAGATTTATTAAGAAACATAGATAAAATAAACAAACCTATAACTGATAACCATGAAATTAAAACAATAAAGACAATAAGAGAGAAATGACAAGCACACAATTTAACATTTGTAAAAGCAGATAAGGGTAACTGCATTGTAATAATGAATGCTCAAGACATGAATGACAAAATTAACATATTTTTTCACGAAAATAACATCACAGAAATAAAAACAGATCCAACAACAAAATATCATAAAATAGTCAAAAATACAATAAATCGAAACACTCACATCATACCTAGCAACAAAAAACAACAATTGAAACAAATTAAACCTCACGCACCCAAATTAAATGCATTACCAAAAATTCACAAACAAAATATACCAATCAGGCCTCTTATTAACTACAAGAATGCACCAGCATACAAATTAGCGAAATATATAGACAGTATTGTAAGAAATAGTATACAATTTGAAAACCCAACAATAATCAATACCATAGAACTAGTTAACAAAATAAAACACAAACACATTCCACGCAACACAACATTAGCATCATTTGACATCGAACACCTATATACAAACATACCAGTAACAGAAACACTTGAAATACTTCGAAAAATAGTTATCAAAAGTAACACACCACAGACTCACATTGACGAAATTATACACATTACAGAGATTATTACAAAACAAAATTATTTCACACATAACAATAAATATTAGGGAAGGTCGGGGCAAGTTCGTCATTAGGGGCAACTTCGTCATAACATTTGTTTCGAAGATCTGAGGAAATAGGGGCTTGTTTAGAGGGTAGTGTATTGAGAAAACATGACCACTTGCTGTGACTAACGCTTGTGTGGTCTGGAGAGATATTTGCAGTTCTGACAGGTAAATATCTTTTTTTTAACTCAGGGCTTATTGTAATTATGATATTGAATGTCTTAAAGAACCCGTAACGATAACACTGACGATATCAGTGAGTGGCATCGTTATTTAGAACGACTAAATCTGTATCAGACTATGAGCTAGGCCAGCTGGTTGCAAGCCCCTACTAAGGGTACTGATTAATAATTTTTTTCTTGCCAATTGAGGCAACTTCGGCAGTAAGCTGCCGATCTTGCCCGATGGAAAAGAGGAAGAAGATAGGGTTTCCTTATTGTTTGTTAACTATATAAACTAAGTAATTATGACATTTAAAGTAATTTAAAGCAATTATTCGAGGGTCACTCCAAAAGTAATGCATAAAATTTAAAAATTACATTTTTATTCGACACCTAAACTATTTTCACAGAACGTAGATACATCATTTAGGAACAAAATTTCACTTTTCCACATAATCCCTGTTCCTCTCATCTGCCTTACTCCACATTGGAACAAGGGCCTGTATATATGCACGATAAGAGTGTGGACCTCCACGTTTGCGCCACTCTTTAGCAGCGTGCACGAGAGAGTCTTCATCTTCAAAACTCATTCCGCGAAGGGATTCTTTCAGTTCACCAAAGAGATGATAATCGCATGGTGCCAGATCAGGACTGTAAGGCGGGTGTTTCAGTGTTGCCCATCCGAGTTCTCTGATCGGGTCTGTGATTTTGTGACTGACATGTGGCCGTGCGTTGTTGTGTAATAGAAGAACATTCTGCTTCTCCCGATGTGGTCGAATACGACTCAGTCGAGCTTGAAGTTTCTTGACAGTTGACACATACACATCAGAATTAATGGTGGTTCCGTGTGGCATGATGTCCACAAGCAAGAGACCTTCTGAATCGTAAAACACAGTAGCCATAACTTTTTCTGTTGAAGGCGCAGTTTTAAATTTCTTTTTCTTTGGTGAATTTGAATGATGCCACTCCATTGTCTGCCTCTTTGCCTCCGGTTCAGAATGGTGGAGCTATGTTTCATCTCCTGTCACAATTCTTGCAAGAAAATCATCTACACCACTGTCATACTTGTCCAAAAGTTTGCTGAACACTGTTTTCCGGGTTTCTTTGTAGACTTTTGTCAAAATCCTCGGAACCCACCTGGCTCAAACCTTTCAATATTCTGCACACAGTTGCTTCCCCTATTTCATCTTGGAGTGACAATTATTCCACTGTTACTCGTTTGTCAGCCACAATCATGGTGTCAAAGCGCTGAACATTGCCAGGGCTTCGTGCAGTGCAGGGTTTACCGCTGCGAGCAGCATCCCGAATATTGGCGTGTCCTCTTTCACCAGATAATCTGCTTGCCCACCCACTAACTGTAGTGCGATCGACAGCTGCATCTCCATACACCTTTTTCAATCTCTTGTGAATGTTTCCCAAAGTCTTTTTCACAGCACAGGAACTCGATAACAGCACGTTGCTTCTGACGAATGTCAAGTACAGCAACATCTTGAAAGAGTGCTATCATAGCGCCACCACTCACGGGAACGTCTTCAATTAAGTATGAATGCAAGCGGGGAGGCTGTATCTATGACCTCCATAAATTGCAAAGGTGTAGAATAAAAAATGAATTTAAAAAATATTGTGCAATACTTTTTGGAGTGACTCTCGTACATTTTAGTTGCCTATTTATTATCAGTTAAATGGTTCTAAATTACAAGTTTAAACCTAAAAAGAAATATGACCAGGACACACTCAATAATGCTCTATGTGAGCATAAAAAGAGAAGATAACCCTGTCGTCTCCCGAAAAAATATGGGGTGCCATGAACTAAACTTCATTATTCACTGAAAGTAGATCTTCCAGCACCAGGTGTACAAAATAAAGTCAGGTTTAAAAGAGTGTTTGCTTCAGATATGGCTGAAAATTTGAAGCAGCTTGCAATCAATCTGCAGAAAATATTTTTCGTAAAATCTAGAGTGGAATTTCGAAGATTAGCCTTCGAATTCGCAGAATCCAATGATACAGAACATCCTTTCAACACAAACAGGAAGATGGCTGGATCTGCCTGACTTGAGGCTTTCATGAAATCAGAAAATTGCCTAAACAAAAATTAGCCGCACTTATTATAGCCATATGAACATGTACAGACATGAAAAATGTATTTGGACATCTCATTTGTGATATGTTCAGATGTTAAATTTAGTCCTATGAGAGTCTGTTATGTTGTAAATCAAATCTGAACTCGGAGATAAGCTTTTTTGTTTAGGATACAAATACTGACGAAGTTGCCCCAGAGTGTGGGGCAACTTAGGCAAATGTAGCATCTTTAATTTATTATTGTGTTTAATTCAATGCTTCACTTTTTTGTAAATTCTAATCCATATATGATATAAATTTATCAAGTGTATTTATCATTAAAATTTGAAACATAAATTGCATTTTTATTGTACTTATGTGAGTGTTTAGCTTAACGTGCCGAACTTGCCGCGACCTCCCCTATACACAAACTGAAGGATTACCAATGGGTTCACCTATATCAAGTATATTAGCTGAAATCTTTATTCACAACATAGAACAAACACACATACTAAACACCGACAACAACAAACACGCAGAGAAAATAATGTACTGGCATCGATATGTAGATGACATAATAGTCTTATATAATGGAAGCAAAAGACAAATAGAAAACCCACATCAACTACTCAACAAAATACATCCCAAATTCAAGTATACAATAGAAACAGAACACAACCAAGCTATAATCTTCTTAGACATCACCATAACCAAAACAAATAACAGACACGAATTCAAAATATACAGGAAACCCACTACAACCACAACACATACACAATTCATCAAATCATCCCATACAACAAAAAGATGCAGCATTCCGTACAATGACACACAGATTAATTGAGGCACTCAGAAGCAAAGTGATACAAGTGACATTTTTTTAGAAATTGAGATAAGTGTATATTCAAAATCTTTAACGTCACTTCTGTTCAGAGATAAAGTGATATAAGTGCAGTTCCAGTCAGTGCTGCTCCATTTTGGCCTTACTCTTGTATTACAATTCATACAGAGTTTTGACTGAGAGGCAAACTAATATAAGTGCGTTGTTTACATAGTGTTGTTGCGTTTCTTCTGTTTATGACTAATTCATTTGGCACAATGGAGAGAGGTAACATATTACATATTCGAAACATCTTCGTGGAAGGCCTGCACACATTGAGCTGGACCAGCTATACAATAAGGATAACGTTTGCTAAGTGGAGCAAATTGCAATAGTTAAAGAAATTCATCCCACCCATACACTATTTATTTGATGAACTGAAGCATGAAGGATGGTCTTTTAATAAGGACTGCAGGACGTGGAAGAGTGCGTGGAAGAGAAAGTTCAAGGAATACTCGCGGTAGAAGTCCTACAGAAACATAGATGTTGCAGCAGAGAGAGATGCGAGTTCTTCAGATGAGGCTTGTGACGTAATGAACAGCGACTGAGGCTGAATTACATTTAAAATTAAACATTTTCTTAACCCTCTTCTTTTGGAGAACTAAAAACGACATCAACTGTTGCCCTAGAAATTGAATGTAATATTCAACCTATCAGACACTATGTATTAAAAAATGATCTAAAATACATTTAAAATTGCAAGCCTCATCCATATCTCAGATGTTCTTCAAACTGTCAGATAATACTCTGTGTATTTTCTACAAAATAAACAAAGAAGAAATACCAGTCTATATCACAAACACACTCATTGTTAAAACTTCAGTTGTGAAATTCCTCCATGGAAATGGGTACTGTAATTCCAGAACATAGCATACAAATTCCAGGAAATCATTCCAAAAATTATCGTCCATACATTCTTAAGTTAGATGCCATGGAACTACTCTGCAGCACATAAAGGATCATCTTCAAATTTATACAGATGGATCTCTAAACCCTGATGATGGGACATCAGGAGCAGGGTATTATATTCCAAAATATATAGAAAGTTACTTCATACCATGTTCATCATCCTTCGTCTTGACACTGAATTGCTAGCTATTGATGCTGCTCTTCAGTGTGTTACTCAAATTTCTGAAAAGTCAATATGCATACTTACCGACTACAAGGAAGCTACATTCAATATAGTTAAATATGTACCAAACCTATACACTCATAGAATTATTCCAATTCAGAAACAACTAATTAAATAAAAAAACTCTAAAAGGACCTAACATTTCAGTGGATACCTAGTCACTGTGGTCCACCTGGAAACAAGAAAGCCAATAACGTTGCGAAATAGGCAACATATTTGCTACCAAGACCTCTTCAAGTGATATCTCTATCCATTGCCTTTGCTTCAGTAAAGTTTCATTTTATAAACTTATGGATCAACTTGCTATTTGGGAAAAGGAAATTGTACCAGATCAATGGAAGGAGTCCATAATTGTACCTATTTTTAAAAAGGGGGACAAAACCAACTGTGGTAACTTTCGAGGAATATCACTTTTGTTGACGTCGTACAAAATTTTGTCCAGTATTCTTTTGAGGAGATTAACTCCGTACGTAGATGAAATTATTGGGGATCATCAGTGCGGTTTTCGGCGTAATAGATCGACTATTGATCAGATTTTTTGTATTCGGCAGATAATGGAGAAAAAATGGGAGTATAAGGGTACAGTACATCAGTTATTCATAGATTTCAAAAAGGCATATGACTCGGTTAAGAGGGAAGTATTATATGATATTCTTATTGAATTTGGTATTCCTAAGAAACTAGTTCGATTAATTAAAATGTGTCTGAGTGAAACATACAGCAGAGTCCGTATAGGTCAGTTTCTATCTGATCCTTTTCCAATTCACTGCGGGCTAAAGCAGGGAGATGCACTATCACCTTTACTTTTTAACTTCGCTTTAGAATATGCCATTAGGAAAGTTCAGGATAACAGGCAGGGTTTGGAATTGAACGGGATACATCAGCTTCTTGTCTATGCGGATGACGTGAATATGTTAGGAGAAAATACACAAACGGTTAGGGAAAACACGGAAATTTTACTTGAAGCAAGTAAAGCGATCGGTTTGGAAGTAAATCCCGAAAAGACAAAGTATATGATTATGTCTCGTGACGGGAATATTGTACGAAATGGAAATATAAATATTGGAGATTTATCCTTCGAAGAGGTGGAAAAATTCAAATATCTTGGAGCAACAGTAACAAATATAAATGACACTCGGGAGGAAATTAAACGCAGAATAAATATGGGAAATGCCTGTTATTATTCGGTTGAGAAGCTCTTATCATCCAGTCTGCTGTCCAAAAATCTGAAAGTTAGAATTTATAAAACAGTTATATTACCGGTTCTTCTATATGGCTGTGAAACTTGGACTCTCACTCTGAGAGAGGAACATAGGTTAAGGGTGTTTGAGAATAAGGTGCTTAGGAAAATATTTGGGGCTAAGCGGGATGAAGTTACAGGAGAATGGAGAAAGTTACACAACACAGAACTGCACGCATTGTATTCTTCACCTGACATAATTAGGAACTTGAAATCCAGACGTTTGAGATGGGCAGGGCATGTAGCACGTATGGGCGAATCCAGAAATGCATATAGAGTGTTAGTTGGGAGACCGGAGGGAAAAAGACCTTTAGGGAGGCCGAGACGTAGATGGGAGGATAATATTAAAATGGATTTGAGGGAGGTGGGGTATGATGATAGAGACTGGCTTAATCTTGCACAGGATAGGGACCGATGGCGGGCTTATGTGAGGGCGGCAATGAACCTTCGGGTTCCTTAAAAGCCATTTGTAAGTAAGTAAGTAAGTATGGATCAACAATTGGTTCTCTACTGAAAAAGGAAAAATTTTACAGTCTGTTCAAAAGAAACCAAATGACCTGGAAATATACAAAAAAATTGCCCAGACATGTTCAAACATTTTTAACAAGAGCCAGAACAGGTCACATTGTCACACAATTGTACCTACACCGATTTCACCTTTCTGATACTCCTACTTGTCTGTGGTGTAATAATCACGATGAAGATCTGGAACATATTCTTCTATACTGTCCCTCCATAAACCACAAAAGATGTAAATTAAAAGCATCAATATCAGTTGGAGAAGACACAGCTCTGCAGTATATATTGACTACTCTGACTACTATCAACAGACATCTATAATGAACACCGTTCAAAATACCTGTCACTTCTCATGAAAAACAAAAAATTGGATAGACTATAGTGGAATTTATGTTGTCAGCAAACAGCTGGATACGTTAAGAAGATTGACTGAGGGATTCTTTCTGTTACACAGACACATTTTGTGTTATAATATGATAATCAGAAAGCTCAAATGCTGTTAAGACAGGAATGTTTGAATGTTG
The DNA here is from genome assembly GCF_040183065.1 of Periplaneta americana. Classification (NCBI taxonomy): domain Eukaryota; kingdom Metazoa; phylum Arthropoda; class Insecta; order Blattodea; family Blattidae; genus Periplaneta; species Periplaneta americana. The sequence goes on along the minus strand of NC_091126.1, from coordinate 115,494,775 downwards.
TAAGCAATGTTCTTGTTCTTGTTTTAAATAATATACAAATACTGAAAACTGTTGCACTTATATTACTTTTCCACAAAAATATTTTCGTAGCAAAATAATACAAGTGACTTTAGGACCCTATTTTACCTAAAATGTTTTAGAATAGATAATTTCTATTTAGAAATTAAAATATATTGGTACAAACATACACAACTGTAAATTTACAACAACATAGTTCTGTAACAGATTTTTTAATTTCCTTTTCAACTTCAAAGTCATTTATCTCAAAACTTACTAAATGTCACTTGTATCACCTTGCTTCTGAGTGCCTCAATTAATATACCAATGAAGAATGACAACTACACTGAAGAATTAAACACAATAAAATATATAGCACAAGACAATGGATATAACTTTAACATAATAGACACACTAATAAAAAAGGCAAAACAAAAACAGTACAAACGAACACAAACACCACGTGAGAATAAATACATAACATTAACATATCACAATACCAATACTAACAAAATTGCAACTTCATTCAGAAAACTAAAATACAAGATAACATACAAGACAAATAACACAACACAGAAATATGTAACTAATCACATTAAACATTAAAATAAACATATTTCAACTGGAGTTTACAAACTAAAATGCAGTAGTTGTCCACATTTTTACATAGGACAGACAGGAAGATCCTTTCACACAAGATATAATGAACATATTGTGAATTTTATTTCCACTCAACAATAGGATTTGTAGTCTTCCAACAATAATTCCTTTCTATAATTCGCCTTAAACGCTCTCGTCGAAAATTGGATTTTCACTCAACACAGTATTCGTTATAGCACTCCACTGACGGCAATGACAATTTACTTGGACTATTACGAACAACAATGAACTGTTAATCTTAACTAATATTTACAAATCAGAACTATCAGTTCTCAGTTCACAGTTCTTCTAGCTCAGTCACTCGAACCACAGACATTCAGAGACAATTCACTGTACTCGAACTCAGGTCCCTGCAACTGCGGTCCACTGCACTCGAACTCAGGTCCCTCCAACTGCGGTCCACTGCACTCGAACTCAGGTCCCTCCAACTGCGGTCCACTGCACTCGAACTCGGGCCTTCGGATGCTGATACAGTTGCGGACGCACACTCGAGTCGAACTCCGACACACAAGACTGGCTTGCTTGCTCTGGCTTTCTCACTAACTGGCTGACTAATCAATTGAAAACTGCTGTCGTTCCTTCGCGTCCGTAATTTATAACCACAGCGACGTAGCCTCGAAAGTTCCACGCGTCTCTAGAGATGGCACTCCAGAAAAATCCAGAGCCCTCTCCTCTCTACCAGCACCAGATGCGCGCGCACTCTCTCTCCACTCTCTCGCCGCGTAGGCCCTTTCCCCTTACTTCTCTCCGCAGCGCGCCGTCCCCGCGCGATCTTCTTTCTTGCGGGACGCTGGTCGTGAGTTCGAATCTCACGTCGCTGTCACATTGCTCCCTCCTTAGGACTGCTCGTCTCGGGCAGTCCCTTGGTAGGCTGCTAATCGGTCCAGATACACCACCATCATCTTCCCTCGAGGTTGTCGCTGGATGCGGTACACCACGTCGTTGATCCGGATCACCACGCGGTATGGTCCATCCCAGGCACGCTGCAGCTTTGGTGATTTCCCTTTGGTCCTGGTAGGTCGATACAGCCACACCAAGTCGCCCTCCTGGAATCCTGCAGAGTTGGCTAATCTGTCGTAGCGCACCTTCATCCTGTCGCTGGCCATCTTGAAGTGCTCTCTGGCCAGTTGGTGAACTCCATTCAACTTCTCGGTGAGTTCTACCACATAGTCAGTCGCTGGCTGGTCGGCGCTGGGTGGCGTGCCAAACAGCAGATCACAGGGCAGGCGCAGCTCTCTCCCGAAGACCATGTTTGCCGGTGTCATCCCTGTTGTATCGTGGACCGAAGCTCTGTAGGCCAAGAGGAACAGTGGAACTCTGGCATCCCAGTCTCGCTGATGGTTGGACACCACCTTCCGCAGGTGCTCCTCCACGGTTTTGATGTATCGTTCCACCATGCCGTCGGACTGTGGGTGGAGGGGAGTGGTCCTGGTTTTATGCACCCCCAGACGCTCGAGCAATTCTCCCATCGGTTTGGATTCGAAGTTGCGCCCCTGATCGCTATGCAATTCCCGGGGCACCCCGAATCGGCAGATGAAGTTGTCAAGCAGCGCGTCGGCCACCGTCGAAGCCTCTTGGTTGGGAATCGCGTACACCTCTGGCCATTTTGTGAAGTAATCCAAGGCGACTAGCAGATAGCGGTTCCCGCGATCCGTGACCGGGAACGGTGAACTGCCATAGTCCCTGGCCTGTAGAGAATGCCGTTTTCTCCTAGTCCTCAGGATGTAGCGCCACCTGCCAGTATCCTGACTTGAGATCCAACGTCGAGAAACACCTTGCTCCGGCCAGGGTGTACAAGGTGTCGTCAATTCGTGGAAGGGGAAAGCAGTCCTTCTTGGTGACGTCATTCAGTTTTCTCTAGTCCACGCAGAAACACAGGTCCCCATTCTTCTTCTTCACGAGCACCACAGGTGATGACCAAGGGCTGTCGTATTCCTCGATGACTCCGCTTGCTGTCATGCCCTCCAGTTGGCTGTCAATCTCCTGTTTAGCTAGAGGGAAGCGTCGAGGAGGTTGTCTGATTGGGCGAGCATTTCCGGTGTCGATGCGGTGCTGAACTTCCTCCGTTCTCCCGTAGCCATTTTCAGACAGACTGAACACGTCTTGAAATTCTGTCAGTAGATCGTGGACTTGTCTTCTTTCTCCTTTGTTTAAATTCTCCGCCAATTCTCGAGCCAGCTCTTTCAGTGATGGGTGTAGATCTGGACCTGGTCTGTGACACTCCTCTTTATCTGCCAGAGACGTTACAGACACCACCGGCTCGACGCTACCTAGTACAGTTCCACTAGGCACCTCCTTGTCACGATTGGTGACATTCAGGACCCTCACCGGTACTACCTTCTGATTCGGGAGTAAGGATCTGGCCACATAAACCCCATCTATCGGAGTTGTTTGCGAATCGAGGAGCAGGTTTCTCTTAGGTTTTCCGTCCAGTCTTGCCGTCACCACCATCTCGCAGCCTGCTGGGATTGTCACTTGATTCTCCAAGGTGAGTCTGCTGGCCATGGGTTGGTCTTCGACTTCCCTCAGGAACACTTCACCCTGACCAAAACGCAGGATACGGCGCCTGACGTCCACCGTTGCATCGAAGATCCGCATGACGTCGAGTCCCAGGATGACGTCTTCAGTGATGTTGGCGACGAACACCCACATCTCCAGTCTCCTCTTTCCCAAGGTCAAATCCAGGAAAACCTCTTTCTGGATGGGCAGGTTCTCGCCTGAGGCAGTATGTAGCTCATATAGGCGCAGCGGCGTCCTCCCAGGTAGGCCACGCACGACTTCCGGTCTGGCGATGGTGAGCGACGCCCCGGTGTCTACCAGTACTCTGCATGGGCGGCCTCTTATCCATCCGACAGCAATCAGCCCATCGTCGCATCTTCTGTTAACCGTCTTCAAGATCAGCCGAGGGGATGGTGATGATGGCGCAGACGTGCCCCTCATCGCATCGGCCCCTTTTAGTTTACCTGTTTGTGACCAGATCGGTCACAGTCCCTCCTCAGGTGTCCAGGCTCGCCGCAGGACCAGCAGGTGGGCACTCCTCGTTTTCGTCGCTCGGGTGATTTCGGTTGACGTTCCTCGACGTCGGCCGCCGCGACGCGCTGAGACTCCCGCCGCCGACTTGGCCGCCTCCATCCTGAGGGCCGCCGCCAGAGCTGCGTTGATGGTGCGATGCTCTGCCAGGAGTAGCAGTTGTCTGATTTCGGGGTCTCGAACTCCGCTGCCGAAGGTGTAGGCCGCCTCTCCAGCGATGAAGTCATTAGGTAGGCCCCTGAGCGCCTTATGGGCCAGTTGTTCCACTGCCATCGCAAATTCTTGTAGGGACTCGCCTGACTGTTGGACCCTCGTTTTTAGTTGGGCCTTGAATGCTGCCGCAAGTTGATGGTCACCATAACGTCCCTCCAGGGCCACCATTATCTCAGCGGCTGTCCCATCTTTTGGAACGCTGTGAAGAATCTCCGACGCCTGTCCCTGAAGCGCGGCCAGCAGCTGAGTGGTTTTCTCTGCTGGCGTCCACCCATTGTGCTCTGCGATGGCCTCGAACTGGCGACGGAATATCGCCCAAGACGTCGTACCGTCGAACTTCGGCGTCTTGACGTTGCAATGTCTGGCTGAGGGCGATGGTTCCACATGGCCACTACATGAGGTCCTCAATTCTGTCGTCGATCTTTCCACGGCCCGTTGAACTTCCTCGGCAATTATCTGCTTCTGTTCTCTAGCTTGGCGATCCACCAACGCGAGGATGTGTTTGTTTTGTACAGCATGTTGGTCCATTAACGAGAGTATGTGCTTGTTTTTCTCAGCGTGTTTGTCCATCATCTCACTCGTCTGCTCTTGACGACGCTCGAGATCGCGGATTTTGCCGTCGAAATGGTCTACATCCTGTCTCAACTCGGCTACTGTCTCGTTTATAGTTGTAAAATTCTGGTTTAGTTTATCCAAATCGGCCTTAAGTTCGTCTTTTACGATGGCGACAATTCCATGTACGTGGGCCGTAACGCTTTCAATTTGCGTAGTGACGTCATATTTCACTCCGCTTAGGTCGCCTTTCACTCCGCTTATGTCGCCTTTCACTTCACATATGTCACTTTTCATCTCTGTTTTCACATCACTTATGTCACTTTTCATCTCCGTTTTCACATCACTTATGTCGTTCTTAACCTCACTGATGTGCTTGTTCATGTTATCTTCTACTTCACTAATGTGCATGTTCATTTCTGCTTTCATTTCTGCGATGGCTTGCAGGATCTGCTGTAGGTTCTCCTTTGTCGATAATGTCCCGATTCTGACACCAATGTAAATTTTATTTCCACTCAACAATAGGATTTGTATTCTTCCAACAATAATTCCTTTCCATAATTCGCCTTAAAAGCTCTCGTCAACAATTGGATTTTCACTCAACACAGTATTTGTTATAGCACTCCACTGACGGCAATGACAATTTACTTGGACTATTACGAACAACAATGAACTGTTAATCTTAACTAATATTTACAAAGCACTATTTACAAATCAGAACTATCAGTTCTCAGTTCACAGTTCTTCTAGCTCAGTCACTCGAGTTCACAGTATCTCGAACCACAGACCTTCAGAGACAGTTCACTTTACTCGAACTCAGGTCCCTCCAACTGCGGTCCACTGCACTCGAACTCAGGTCCCTCCAACTGCGGTCCACTGCACTCGAACACAGGCCTTCGGATGCTGATACAGTTGCTGACGCACACTCGAGTCGAACTCCGGCACACAAGACTGGCTTGCTTGCTCTGGCTTTGTCACTAACTGGCTGACTAATCAATTGAAAACTGCTGTCGTTCCTTCGCGTCCGTAATTTATAACCACAGCGACGTAGCCTCGAAAGTTCCACGCGTCTCTAGAGATGGCACTCCAGAAAAATCCAGAGCCCTCTCCTCTCTACCAGCACCAGATGCGCGCGCACTCTCTCTCCACTCTCTCGCCGCGTAGGCCCTTTCCCCTTACTTCTCTCCGCCGCGCGCCGTCCCCGCGCGATCTTCTTTCTTGCGGGACGCTGGTCGTGAGTTCGAATCTCACGTCGCTGTCACAATATTAAAGCTATAGCCAAACCCTACATCGCATCAAATTATGCAGACCACATTATCAACAATAATCATGACTACAATAATATAGAAACAGATATGGAAATTTTACACATCACACCAAAAAAGTTCACAGTTAAACATCTTAGAACAATACGAAATATATAAACGTACAATAACATACCCACAACATATACTTAGTGCACAATTACAGTTCAATACCCACACATTATTCGATGTCATGATACGTCATAACACACAAACACCATAACAGCAACATACCCCCACCCCTACAATTGACAAATGCACATCGCAGAATTCAAGACCACCAGTAGTTCAGGAGACACTGATGAAGACGTAACATCACGTCGAAACGGGCCGTCTGTCGAAGGTATACACTTTTTTACGAATTAGAATAATAAGTTATCGAAATAATTTAACACGAAACAGAGCCAATTGAGTGAACTTTCCAACGATGCATTTAAAGTTCTCCTAATATTACATAAGTACCTTGTAAAAAAGTAATCACGAGATGGTGAAAATTTACTTACCTTGCTGCAAAAACAACTATATGGCTTCCTTCTTTTGCCGCTTGCCACAAAAGTCTGTCGCTTCCGTGGAGCATGCATTTTAAATCAGGATTCATATTGTCTGCGTGGTGCTACAATCCACCACATAAACACCAAAATAAAACTTGTGTGCCAAAGTGCCTCTGTAGCCAACCTGCCTCCATTTCCCGTACTATACCTGCCAGATATTGTCATTGAATATTTTCATGATTTTAAATATATTGGTACATATTCAGCTTATTTTTCTTACATAAATATGCACATATTTCACATATATGTAGTCATTTACAAGTTCAAAATTAATTTTTCTACCTTGCTTTTCTAGGATTCAGTACTTTTTTAATCTGAGTGTTTAACTCCACGGGTATATATTTATGCGCGTCCATCATATTGAATCATTTGCCTATATAAAGAAATAAATTTTAAATTAAAGAAATCATGTCTTATATGCAGTTTGCCTTTATTTAACATGTAGCCAATTTACCCCATACCATGTGTCAATATGCCTCTAGGGCGGCGTAAGTTGACTCAATCTGCATGTTTCAAAATAATACAAAATTTAAAATTTAAATCGTGGTGAAATCTAAATTCAAATATCTCTCCACGTAGCCAAAGAACCACGTAGAACGACCATGTTTGAGGATTTCATAAAATGGTATACAAATTGCGGAAAAAAAAAATGAAACGTAAAATTTGGGCCAACCTGCCTCCCTCTCCCCTATAGGTAAGACACTCCAGTTGTGATTTCATATAGCACCCAATTTTTACCGCACTCTTGACACATTACTATTTTTCCATCTGTAGTGAAAGCTTCGTCCATCACAATCCATGATTTTATTTTTGTTGTTAGGGTTGAAGATACAACGGCCATTTTAGTTAGTTAAAAGCAGTAGATAAACTCATTTCCACTTTATACTGTAAGTACTAAAACTAGAGAACTGAGTGAATTGAATGACACAACTATACTGCAAGCACTGTTCCGCTTTACTGGATTAGGAGAAAATAAGAGGAGATGTGGGGCATGCATTTTAGCTGCTCCCAGTAAGTACCTACTAAACCCTCAAAGTATAGGCATTTACAAACTGTTTGAAAAGTGACATTTCTGTCTCATTCGGAAGGGTAGGACTATTCCAGCCGAGAACCATATTTTGTAATTGCTCGGAAAATCTTATTTCCATATAGGTCTACTAAATTTAAAGTAAAGAGGTGAAGCAATAAGCTGAAAGTTTCATGTCAGACTTGACACGGATTTTCCCTGGAAGAATTAGGAAGAGGGTGAGTTAGGTTGCAAATTGCATGGGAACGACTTGTTAAGACGTGTGCAGAACAATTACAGTTCTAGACAAGTCATGTCATTCTCGTGACATCCACCGCATGAAGACAACGCTACTTTCTGAGTGATTTTTACAGTACAAGGTAGTTATATGAGAAAGGTTGCCTTTTGTTCATTTATATTTACAGTGGGCGGTATGGGGTGAATACCTCTATTAGTTCCTGGAACTACGGACGATATGTTTCGTCCCGAAATATATCCTTTCTTGGGTAGGTAAAAAGAATTTTTAAATATGTGTATTTCAAATTGTAAACTTCCCCAGCAGGAGTTTTGTTTTACATTCAGAAAAGTAAAAATGAATAAAAACCCGTAAATATGTAGATTTATGCAATATAAAGCCATAATATGTAATGTGGGGTAAATATGTAAAAAATATGTAGTATCAAATTTTAATATATTAATGGTAACTACGAGATTCGCAAAGATTTGTTATTTAGCCTATATACGGTTAGGTTGAAAGGAATATAGTATGTAATTACATAAAAATCCGGTCCCTAATTATTATAAGACAACAGTCTTTGATAAATTGAATGAAATGGACCATGTGCCTACGGTTCAATTCTTGCGCTAGGAGCGAAATCCAACGTGTCCAGAAATATTTTCCAAATTGTGAAATGTGCATGAACTGGAATGACCGACATTTTCAACATATTATGAGATAAGCCAATAATGTACATCTGTATAATGTGATGGTATGTGAGGTTTTATGCCCTCACAACGAGATGGCACTTTTCAAATGGTTTTGTATGCATTCCCGGTAGATGGCGGTTTCCATGTTGTTTGATGTGCATACCTGCCAGGTGGCATATTTGTGTTTGCTCTACCGGGTCCGAGATTAACTATCCTAAGTTTAGTTTTGAGACGAGAGATCTGATTCGCCAATTTAAATGTGTCACGGATTTTTCTTGCCCTGGGTGGCGAGCTTCCTGATTGATAGAGAGTTCACCACAGGACGCGTTGTTGGAGAGTTGATGAGAGGACGCAGGGTTGGAGGGTCGACCTCAGGACGTGGGGTTGGGGAGTGGCATCTGAACAGTGAACTTCGAGTCTGGAGGCACCTACGCATGGGAACGGGTTGATGGGTCCGCTCAGACTGGAGTTCGTGCATCGCTGAGTACACGAAAGCACTTGTATTCGTGAATACGAGAGTCTTCAGGTGGCTACGTACCGGAACGGAATTGTATGTGCGGTTAGAGTGGAATCTTCTGGGAGTGAACCACTACATTGGAAAGAAGGCAGTAATCTTTGTGATTGGGAATCACATTTTCTACTGAGTGTCGCGCATACTGCATGTGTGCTGAGTACGCGCCGTCGGGGACGCCGGGGCTGACTTTGCTACACAGCGCTGGACACAATTGGGGTCGTCTATACAGCGTGGGGCCACGCCATATATTCCAGTTAGTTACGTGTGTGGTGCACGCTGGGGTGTACTGACTACGTGGCGTCGGGGACATTCGAGTTAACCACAGAGCGTCACGCACATTAGTTACGAGTTATTTATGGATCGTCGGCGACGCTGCAGTATGTGTTGGCCATGGGACGCTGTGCACGTTGGAATCATGCTGCCAGGTTATGACTGCTACTCAGGCTCGAGTGGTATATTTCAGGTTAGTGACAGTGCTTGTGACATGGAGGTATGTACACAGTTTTATTGCCGAGGTGAAAGTACGATTACTCCCGTTGATGCGGAAAGACATGTGTGTCTGGATGATAAGTACGCATTTACCGGAAGTACATGTTGGACTCTTATGACGGAGTTATGTAGAAGAAGAATGGACGTCTTCCCTAGTTGCAGTGTTCGCTAGATTTTTGTCAAGACTCATTAGTCACCTCCTCATTCATTTTAGTGTAGTAATATGTATTATAGTTTTCGCATTGTTAGTTTTACTTTTGGTGTTTCAACGAGACAACTCGAAAATCGTTATCAGATAAGTAGTTGATGCCTAAATGACGTCACAATAATGAAGAATCGGTAGAACGGAGAAAAATTATCTCCCGCACCGGGACACGAATCCGGGGTTTTTCACGATATGGAAACGCAGAATTACTGCACTGAAACTCCATATGTACTTCGGTATATCATAGTAATATGACAAAGCATAAGTAATCACTCAGTGATTCAAGACGGCGCGATGTTCCGTCGCTAGATAGAACTAAATAATGAGAGGGGTTCAATCTGGCATCGGAACTTGAATCCGGTGTGGCTTAGTGGATAAAGCGCCAGCACGTAAAGCTGGAAGCCCGGTTGGAGTCCCGGTGCCGGAGAGAATATTTATCCATACTACCGATTCTTCACCATATGCAAGCGCAGAATTACTGCATTGAAACTCCTTATGTACTTCGGTATATCATAGTAACATCTGTATAAGTTGCGAGATATTTTGGCGAAAGCTGGCGCTCTAAATCACTGCTGATCGGGCTATTACTTGCCAATGTCACTTTTCGAACGGCGCCGTACTAAGTGAAATCTTTTTCCGGGTACACTAGTTACCATTTCCATGTTTTATATTTACAGCTGTTTGCTTGATTTCTTTTAAAGCAGGGTATTTGGTTGTTCATCTGGTTTCGGACTTGTAACCGTAAGTGTAGGGTAAGGGGGTACATTTTCGGACATAGTACAATTCTGAACGCACTAAGCTTTTTTAACACTTGCGAGTTTCATATGTTCGTAACTCTTCCTGAGTTATGTAGCGTCGATAATCAGTCTTCTATAAGTTTGGCTGCTAAAAATCGGTGTTGTATAAGTGTTACTATATAACACAAATAAATCTTTTTTCTAATAAAGGTAAGCACTTTGGCTGCAGAATATGTTCTGTTATAAAATTGCTCGTAGTTTCCATTGTGGTATTGTATTACAATGATGAAATATTGGTTTATATCTGATTCCAACCTATGCTGTGGTCTTCGTTACACATGTTACCGTCATGCCAGTGCTATTTATGAACTGTGAGTGGACTGTGAGGAGGAGGTTACATGATGCTGGCCTGATATCCAGAAGATCTGCCCTTGGCTCAGAACTTACAAGACAACATCGTCAAGCTCGCTTACAATTTTCAAGGGAACATCAGAAATGGGCTGACAAACAGTGGGGAACAGTTCTGTCCTCAGATGAGTCCCGATTATGCCTCAGATCCTCAGATGGAAGAGAAAGAATGTGGAGGACTGGAGAAAGGTATTCTTCATACAACTTTTCATCAAGGACAGCATTTCAGGGCTGTTCAGTGATGGTGTGGACAGACGTCAGTTTGACTGCACGAACGAATCTTGTTTTGTGGAAGATGGGTTTCTTACTGCCCATCGCTACATTGTAGAAATTCTTGAGCAACATGTTCTTCCTTTTGCATCACTTATTGGTGACAATTACGTGCTCATGCACGTGTGGCGCGATGCGTCCTCCAGTACCTCAATGAAGTAGAGATCCAACTCATGCAATGGCCGTCACGTAGTCCGGATCTTAACCCAATTGATCATCTGTGGGACATTTTAGGAAGGAATGTCCGTCTACATGCTCCAGATACTCTTCAAGAGCTACGGAGCCATGTATGCGACACCTGAGCCACATAACGTAAGCTGCGGTCATCTTTTTCCAACATGACTACTCTAGCGGCGTTCTCGGGGGTTAACGGTATCTTAACTCTCTTAAATGTTGTTTAAAACTGAGTTCAATATCACAGACTTCCATTATAACCAAAAAGAGAAAACTATAGTGTTGTAACTTTGTTTTAGCTGCTTGGGTTTAGGGTTGTAAATTTTAATTGCACAGCAATAAATATAAAGTACCGGACAGGAAGTGACAAAGAGGGTGTCACAAACGACCCCATGGGTATACTTTTCTTCCCAAAACATGAATTAACACTTGCCTAACACAAACAGGTCCATAGAAGCACACAGAAATGTTATAATTTGTATTACGGATTGATATTTCAAATTTATTCAAGTGCTGCGATTTTTTTGCTCGGCAGTGTATTTTGAAATTCTTCAGTGACATTGGAAACACTAAGGATTTGATTATCATGTTTAAACTAGCCATTGATTATAGATACTGTGGAATAAAAATTCAGTCTAATTCTGTGCACAAAACTTTTATCAATGGCTGTGCTACTTCAGCTTGTATGCTGGTGGGAAAATTACTCTACGACTAAGGTTTTCAGTTTCAAGGAGAGAATTTAATTTACTTTTAAGGAAAAGTTCCGAGAGGTAATCTATGTTTATGTCACTACAGATCACAAATTCCATATGAGATTTCTAAAGTCTTTTCTTTACAAATTCAATGTTGGCTACAAATATTAATAAGTAATGTAAGAAATATGAATGATTGTAGTTAAAAGTCTGATTTACATTATGAAAAGCAAGAAGTTACATTCCTCGGCAAGATTCGAACTTTCGATGTTTGGTTTTGTCGTCCAACGCTTAAGCGCGGATCTATTCAATGCTTACGTTAATAACATACATTTTAGCTGTAGCAATGTAGTGTCATAACTTGGGGTTTGTTTACTTAATGTAATTAGATTTAATTTGATTACTTTGGAAACAATTGGACTTGCTGTTACATCCTGTTATTTAAATATTTAAGTTAGATTTGATTTATTGACTCTTACTGTGCAAGATGCCCATTACTTCAATAATTCTATATCACGTTAAATAGTCATTGTCTACACTAAAGTATTATCGTCATCCCTCATTTCTCATCTTATTGGCGAACCGACGTGACATGAGACAGCGAGTTATAGCTCTAATTGAGGCTGGCCGTTTGGTCGGTGTTCCTGGAAGTACAGCCGCGAGGTGGGTTCACCGTTACCAAATTCAGGGGAGGTCGAAAATCGCCCTATTCCTGGGTGTCCGCGGATTGCTTCATTGGAAGAGGATGCTCTCTTATTGGAGACAGTTCGACAGGACCCCTTTCGGGCTGCTATCGAAATAAGAGCAGCATCTAAATTTCCCGTTTCTTCACAGACTTTGATCAGCAGGTTAAGGAACAGCGGTATTAGAAGCCGGAGGGCTGCGCAAATGGAAATATTGGGAGAAGTACAAGCTGTCGACCGTCTTGCCTTCGCTACCAATCGAGTAGATTTCGATAGGAGAAATGTAATTTTCTCCGATGAAACAACCATCTCGAGTGATTACGAAGGTCCTGTCCGTGTCTATCGTGAGGATGGTCTCCGACAAGATCAGCGCTATGTGCACCGACGTGAAAGATCGGGGCGCTTTAGCATATCGTGTTGGGGATGGATGTCTAACGATGGACCTAGCGTTATAGAACCCAACGATGGCTGGTTTAATGCGGGAACTTACGAGCACATTCTGTAAAATATATTCCTTCCTTCCGCCCGAGAACGTTTTCCCGAAGGAACATTACTGTTCCAGCACTATGCCGCAAGCATTCAAAGATGGTTTCAAAGGAGACCCGAGATCGAAATCATTAATTGGCCTCCGAAGTCACCTGATTTGAATGTCATCGAAAACTTATGGGCGGAATTGAAAACTAGAAGGATAGCCACCTATGCCCACCGACGCCCTCGAAATCGAGATGAATTGTGGAATCAAGTTGTTGACACCTGGGAAGATCTCGCCGGGGATTAGAACTTATTCCACAATCTCGTGACATCATCCATGCCGGATTGACTTAGAGCTGTACTAGAAGCTGATGGCATGTGGGCAAGATTTTAAGTTAACAGGTCTCTTTTTGTTTCTTATGATTTTTGTTTGAGGAAGAATACTTTTAACTTCCAAGTAACATTTATTTTTAGACGTGGTTCAGCCCACTTGTAAGGCCCAGAAATTGAACATAAATTATTCATATTTTTCGACAAATTAGACAGTCGAGGAACTCTGAACAAATTAATTACACCTCAATAAAAAAGTTTTACCTGGATCGAACACGGGACGTTTCGGTTATACAGTGGAACCGACACGATACTATATGAGCTACCGAGACAAGACAATGACAGCAGCAGTTCAGAATGTAGATCCCATACCAGACACTTGCCATTCGGTACAGAGAAGCAATGATATTTTGTGACTCGAGCTATGTTGTAAAATCGTGGCCTTAAATTGCTGTCTTCTTCGTGATCCTTATTCTGGTCCTTGTCCTTGTTGTGGTCCTTGTAACAATTCTTCTTCTATTTGTCATGGTACATTTTGTTACGTCGATATCGAGTGAACCGCGCTGTAGAACTTTAACTTCAGTCGACCAAGAGTCGTCTCATTCCTTTTAAGGGTAACTGTACCTTGTGTCAGTGTAACACTGGATATAACATATCATAACGCACCCTCCATAATAGAAAATACTACTGATAACATGAATACTGTAAATTGTGTTCTATAAAATATTAGTACCAGTACACAAATATTTAAATATATAATAGCTCGATCACAATATGTAAAAATCTCACTTCATTTTAATTACACTTAAGCTTACGTTATAAGTTGAAATATATCTGTGCTTACATAATAATTGTATTATATTAATATCCAATTTCAATGACAGAAAGTAACGAATTATATGAAATATTCATTGTAGTTATTTTCTAATGTATAACATAATATCTAGGGAGAATATATATTTTATAATTAACAATGTCCGGAGTACATTAGATATGCCTAGTTTGGTGGGTTACCTAACTCGTTAATAGCTGAAAACTGTTTTCTTGAAATTCATGGGAAAGATGATTTTTCAAGGGGAAAGGAATAATGTTAAAGGAAATTAATTTTTATTATTATTAAAATGGATCCACATGTTCCATAAGATAATCCAGATGTCATAAGACATGGGTTATTATACGATCTAGCTAATCACAAAAAAAGAATCGAATAAGCTTTCCAAGAAATTAAAGGAAATGCTGAATTGAATGATGCTACACAACACTTCACATGTGTACAAATAATTAATTTAGGCCTGTCCTGTGAAGCTAGTACACCATTGCATTTAATCTTTATTCACTTTCATTATAGCATTAACTCTTTATAAACAGGTGACATGTTGAAACTAATTGCCGCGCCATCGGTTTACTTGGCTCTGATTGAGCAGTTCCGATCGAGATTATTGTTGAGCCGTTTCTTGAGTGTAGCTAACACAAGTAGAGCCTTCAGCATATAGAGCCAACATTCGTTTAAACGGGTGATCTGTCGTTTAAACTCAAAGAGTGTCAGAAATTTATGGAAGAACGTTTAAACTAAATACTAAAATTGAACGGGTTTTATTTATACAAAGTTTAATTTAATTTGAAGAATATGGCCACAAAAGGAATATATTCTTTTCCTGCCATCCGAAAAACTGGATACTTGCAATAATCAAAGATAGTATTCAACATGTACGCGAACATGATTTGAGAAAAAATTTGAAAATGCCAAAAATGAATCAAATATGGGAGTTTGTAAATCTGTATTGGAGTTTATTTTATCTCCTTGCCACATGAAGCCAGTTAAGCTTGAAGCTTGTGACTGAAACTTGTACTTCCATCATAGGCAAAGAAGCCAGATATGGATTTATAACGGCACGAATTGATTCAAGACCAGTTTCACTCAGGTTTGAAACAAAATCGAAATACAGTTTAAAAAATTAAAAAAAAACGTATAATGAAATGTTGTTCATAATAATCTTTTGTATATCTTTTTTAAATAAACAGCGGAGAAATATGTTTTTCCCTTTAATTTTATATAAATAATTATTGTGTCATGATATTGTTGCTTAGTCAACTGTCCGAAGACAGGACTGAACCTCACAAGTGATACCAACAAGACATCACTTACGAGGTAACTAGGTCAGGAGATAATGCGGTAGGGTAGCCAGTTCATTTACCCCCTCCATTACATACATCGCCGACTAGCTTCATACAGTATTACACTAGACAGACTTCAGATGCATACAATTTGTTCTTCCGTACTGCCTGATAATAGATCAACCAGAACCTCCATCAGAGGATAGTCATGATATTACTTGTAACTTTGTAATAGTATTATTATAGTTTTATATTTATTATTGTGAAAATATAATTATAATTTACGAGACATTCATGTTTTATTACTGACTACGTGTAATTACTGAAGAAATTTAAAATCTATAAAACATAAGGGATTAACATTTTTTGTAACTTTGTAATAGTAGGCTATTATTATAGTTTTATATTTGTTATTATGAAGATTAAATTATAATTTACAAGACATCCATGTTTTATTACAGACTACCTGAAATTACTGAAGGAATTCAAAATCTATAAAACATAAGGGATTAACAATTTTCGTTACATTTTTTTTTCAAACATTCAGTTTATGTAACGTATCGAAAAACCATGTTTTCAAACATTCAGTTTATGTAACAAATCGAGAAACTATGTTCTCCCCCCCTTATTTGTCTATAAGTAGTAGCTATTTTCTAACCATTTTTATGACTTTTTCCTTTTATGGGGTTAAATAATTCTATTGTTATTGAACTGTGAATTAAAATATTATATGAAGATACTGTATATTCCAGTTTTACTAATAAATAAATTCACGGAATTTACGAAAAATTTATAAAATATAAGACTGGGTAGAGCCCCCAAGATTTTACTCAATCAGAAAATCAAAACTATTATGTCCACTGCTGTGTAGTGATATTTAGCGCGTCTGGCAGTGCAATGAGCGGGTCCGGGTTCAAATCCTGGTTGGGATTTTTTCGGGGCTTTTACCTCAACCAATTGAAGCACTTTCGATGTTGGTCCTCGGACTCATTTCGCCATCATTAATACGCATATCATCATCCATACTATAGCCTGGAATCCACACCTGCGCGTCTGACCACGAAACCAAGTCGCCCGAGTTCGAATCCCTGTCGGAGCAAGTTTTTGGCTGAGGTTTCTTCTGGGGTTTTCCCTCAACCCCTCAATATGAGTAAATGATGCTTAACTTTCGGTGCTGGACCCCGGACTCATTTCACCGGCATTATCACTTTGATCTCATTCAGACGCTAAATAACTCCAGATGTTGATACAGCGTCGTAAAATAACCTCTCCAAAAAACATAGCGCGAGTTAAGTTCACGGTGCGGCGTGCTGTACTTGTACAAGTGCACAGCTATTCGCTACCCAATCATTCACAAAATAGGAGTGGTAAGGACAAAAATCTTCAGGCTGCAGTGCAAGCATTCTGATCCCTCCTCCGTACAAGAGAAAGAAAAACAATTATAATGAATGTCTCTAAGACAACTTTTCAGCACGATTATAATTTCAAATCAAATAAAAGTTAAATTACCAATATTTTCACTCCACTCTACTGAACAATGCTGAAATTCATGATAACTAGGCATCCTGTTTTTTGGTGAAATAAAATGGGCGATTTCAGTGTTAAACCTACCAATATTTCGGTGGGTATTTCGTGAAATAAGTAGTCAAATGTATTGTTATGTTTATAACATTTTGGTACTTTTTATGCTTACACATTACATATCAGCACCGCCAAAATATAAATTAAGTATGGTATCTAAATTATCCGGACGAAGATTTGTGCGATAGTCAGTCTGTGCAGAAAATCCCCTCTCATTGTCGATATTAGATGTAGGGAACCACACTACCTACAAACAATTTACACCAAATTCATTGTGGTCCTGTAGCCTACTATTAGTCTCCCTCCCCAAACCTTTAACAACCGTGATTAGTTTATATTTTAGTGATGCTGATATGTTATAGGTGTAAATAAAAGGAAAAAAATTACTTTTATATTAAATCATATCTTCTATATCTCTCAGCTATGTTACAAACATTCTTCAATTTTCGCTTACAACTTTTCGGAATGTAAAAGCCGAAAATACGATTATCATTCATTAAACATTTTCATTACGCATCTCTATAGAATTTTCAGAACTTCCCTTTTACAGAGAATGAAGTTCCTGCAATTAAAAATATTCAGCTATTTTTATTTGTGTAGAGTGATGAGTAAAGTTATTTTGTTGAGAAAATTCTAGGAATTATTATAAAGCGATGTAAACAGTGTTTTGCATTCTAATGCTTCTGTCCATATTCCAATGAAAAATCGCACACCATCGATATATTTGGTGTTTTTTAAACTAAAAGAAATACTTAGAATTTAATACTATGCTCTCTGACGTAATTTATTATTTTTATATCATTTCAAGCACAGTATTGAGATCAACGAACAATGTCGTGGTAATGCTGCAAACAGCACATTTGTATTGACATATAACTTTCGTAATGACATAACCGACGGCGAATTGAAAATAGGGTCACGGCTTATTTCCGTCGTTGTCAACAGCGATATTCATATTCCTCTATGGATAGAAACGTACGTTTCATGTGCAATTTAAATAATCTAACAGGTTGTTTTTCCTCTCCTTTCTCTCGAAATCAATTGAAAAGCTATCCATTGTTCCCCTTCCAATGTAATTATAAGCGTAACTCTTCTGAAAACATTTCTTTGAATAGAGAAATCCTTGAAATTAAAGTACGCACAAAATAATTTTATTTCTGTTGATAAAACAAAAGAACGTATATACATAGGGTAAGGTGGTACAATTTCGAACAGTAAACTTATATTAGTACTTTGTGGGCAAAATAAGTATAAGCAATTTCTAAATGTATTGTGAATACAATGTTCAAGACCTAGTTGTCGTTCCACAATAGTATAAGAAATAGAAGATGTTTACATTGTCCATAGTTGTAAATGTTTCAATAAAAAAACGTTCGAAAATGTACCACGGAAGTACAATTCTGAACAGGTCAGGTACAATTTCGATCAAAAGCATTTTCCACAAAAAAGTGCTTTATCCTCTGGCACCCACGCACACCTCGTGATACGACACGTCGCACATCTGGCATCGGATCCACTCCCCTTTCAACATGGATTCCTTTGAATAATAATTCAGTAGGCAGAGGCCACATTCGTCTTCATTTGATGGAGCGGACGATGTTGCCCTTTGTTTCACTATTCTTTTGGGTGCAGTTTTATTATTTTCTTTAGGCCGAGTATTAACTGCAGAGGATTTCTTAGATCGTATCTCGTTGATGTGCTCTTGCGAAGAAAGATGGAGTGACGTGAGCAGTTTCTTTGACGTAAAGAAGCTTTTTTTTTCGGGTGAGCTAAGAATAGCACTAACTGCATTTTCTGGAGAATCAGAAGGACCATTTTGCGAATTTTCTGAGGGACTCTGACTGGCCACGGCCAAATCAAAAGCATCACGTTTAACCTAAGTAAGACCTAACTATCTATTTGCTAAGTACAGGAGCCTATCCACCAAAGCCTTTTCCATATCTCCGGACAGTACCGTGGGATGTTCAATCTTCTCTGTAACACGTGGAGTAAGACCAGTCTGTTTTTCCTTGTCCTTCTTTACTCTATCATGTAGAGTGCTCAGTGGAAGGTGATACAACGCGGAAGCTCCTTTCAATGAAATATATGCTGAAATTACACTTTTGTCTTTTCCATAGCATTAGAATCCCATTTCAGACCCTTTTCCTTTTCTGTTTTCCTTCGTGGCATCTAAAATGCCAACAAACAGAAATGATGTAGATAGAATGGTTACAAACAACTGTTCGAAATTGTACTCTTACCGTTCAGAACTGAACCTGAATAATCTTCGAAATTGTACTTCAGCTATCCTTGAGAAATGACTAAATAGTTTTCTAAATATAGATTACCTCTCGGAACTTTTCCTTAAAAGTAAATTAAATTCTCTCCTTGAAACTGAAAACCTTAGTCGTAGAGTAATTTTCCCACCAGCATACAAGCTGAAGTAGCACAGCCATTGATAAAAGTTTTGTGCACAGAATTAGACTGAATTTTTATTCCACAGTATCTATAATCAATGGCTAGTTTAAACATGATAATCAAATCCTTAGTGTTTCCAATGTCACTGAAGAATTTCAAAATACACTGCCGAGCAAAAAAATCGCAGCACTTGAATAAATTTGAAATATCAATCCGTAATACAAATTATAACATTTCTGTGTGCTTCTATGGACCTGTTTGTGTTAGGCAAGTGTTAATTCATGTTTTGGGAAGAAAAGTATACCCATGGGGTCGTTTGTGACACCCTCTTTGTCACTTCCTGTCCGGTACTTTATATTTATTGCTGTGCAATTAAAATTTACAACCCTAAACCCAAGCAGCTAAAACAAAGTTACAACACTATAGTTTTCTCTTTTTGGTTATAATGGAAGTCTGTGATATTGAACTCAGTTTTAAACAACATTTAAGAGAGTTAAGATACCGTTAACCCCCGAGAACGCCGCTAGAGTAGTCATGTTGGAAAAAGATGACCGCAGCTTACGTTATGTGGCTCAGGTGTCGCATACATGGCTCCGTAGCTCTTGAAGAGTATCTGGAGCATGTAGACGGACATTCCTTCCTAAAATGTCCCACAGATGATCAATTGGGTTAAGATCCGGACTACGTGACGGCCATTGCATGAGTTGGATCTCTACTTCATTGAGGTACTGGAGGACGCATCGCGCCACACGTGCATGAGCACGTAATTGTCACCAATAAGTGATGCAAAAGGAAGAACATGTTGCTCAAGAATTTCTACAATGTAGCGATGGGCAGTAAGAAACCCATCTTCCACAAAACAAGATTCGTTCGTGCAGTCAAACTGACGTCTGTCCACACCATCACTGAACAGCCCTGAAATGCTGTCCTTGATGAAAAGTTGTATGAAGAATACCTTTCTCTAGTCCTCCACACTCTTTCTCTTCCATCTGAGGATCTGAGGCAGAATCGGGACTCATCTGAGGACAGAACTGTTCCCCACTGTTTGTCAGCCCATTTCTGATGTTCCCTTGAAAATTGTAAGCGAGCTTGACGATGTTGTCTTGTAAGTTCTGAGCCAAGGGCAGATCTTCTGGATATCAGGCCAGCATCATGTAACCTCCTCCTCACAGTCCACTCACTGACATTCACATCTCGCACTTAGTCTAGTCGATTTCTGGCTTTGACCGCAGTGGTGTGGCGGTTACGCAGCACTTGAAGGCGCAAGGACTGGTGATCTATAGCAAGAAGTTGACCTTTTCCTACCATATCTCGGTCTTCGAGAATATGAACCAAGTTCCTTGTATCTTTGCACTGTACTTGAAACAGTCTACGGAGTTGTATGCAACACCTGAGCCACATAACGTAAACTGCGGTCATCCTCTACCAACGCGACTGCTCTAGCGGCGTTCATGGGGCTTAACGTCATCTTAACTTTCTTACATGATGTTGAAAACTGAGTTCAATGTCACAGAAGTCCTTTATAACCAAAAAAAGAAAACTATAGTGTTATAACTTTGTTTTAGCTGCTTGGGTTTAGGGTTGTAAATGTTAATGGCACAGCAATAAATATACAGTACCGGACAGAAAGTGGCAAAGATTGTGTCACAAACGACCCAATGGGTATACGTATCTTCCCAAAACATGAATTAACACTTGCGCAACACAAACAGTTCCATAGAAGCACACAGAAGTGTTACAATTTGTATTACAGATTGATATTTCAAATTTATTCACTGTTGCGATTTTT
Organism: Periplaneta americana; assembly: GCF_040183065.1. Lineage (NCBI taxonomy): Eukaryota > Metazoa > Arthropoda > Insecta > Blattodea > Blattidae > Periplaneta > Periplaneta americana. Next base: position 115,473,680 of record NC_091126.1, on the reverse strand, counting down.
TTGCTCGGCAGTGTATTAACCTTCAGACTACCAAGCTCTAAGACCAACACCAACTACCAAGCGGGGTCAGCCAAGACCCCGAGGAGAAATTGCTTTATAAAGAACAAAGAAATCAATATGTAATAAAATACGTAAAGAAAATTATCAATATAGTGCATTTTGATAATACAACATATTTAAACAATGAGTTAGGAAACAATACAAGTCCAATTTTCCCTTAACCTAACTGAAATATCCTTCTCTAGTACACTTTTTCATATGTCGATTTCATTCATTTCATTAAATTTTTCACTATTTCTTCCGTGAGTTCAAATTAAAAGTTCAAACTAATTTCGTCCAGATATACTTTAGACAATAAATGCAAACTATTCACAGAAAATAAATAGGGTGTACAACTGAACAGAAGAAAGTTATGTAACAAATTTTACATCTGAATTCTACTTCACAGTTTCACTGCATGGAAGATGCACGGTTTTGGTTATTTTCTTTATATGGCTTTCGCACATTCATTTTTTTTACACATTTCACAGGATTCACTAGCATTCCTGGCAGTTTTTCTAGGGCACAATTGACATCGCTTCTTTTTATAGCTTCATTGGAGGTTCACCATCTTCTCTTCCCATAGGCTCTCGCTCAGGAACAAGATATCTCACTGCAGTTATTGCTGGTTTGTGAAATCCTGTGGGATGCTGAAGTCGTCGTTTCACTTTCGGAATGATCGACTCCTTCCCAAATTGGAGGAGAAAGTTCCTTCTTCCGTGCGTAGAACTTGACTGAAGATGTGGATTTTTAGTCTTCCATACTATATAAACATTGAGATACCCAATGTCGACAATGTTCAGGAATAAGACATACGGTCATCGTCTTGTGGTTGTTTTCACAGAATATTTAATTACCATTTTGTTTGAGAGTAACGTAAAATAAGTTCTTCTCTATGGCAGTGAGACATGGAAAGTGACAAAATATCTCACTCATAAACTCCAAACATTTGTGAATCGCTGTTTACGCAACGTATTGGGAGCACGGTGGCCGAACGTCATTCCAATACATTACTTCGGAAGAAGATGCAACAGAAACCCATTGATCTGGAGATAAAAAGAAGAAAATGATGCTGGATTGGACACACCCTGAGACGCCCAGAAGGAAAATTGCTAAAGAAGCACTCGAATGGAATCCTCAGGGGAGTAAGAGAACAGGAAGACCCAGGATAACGTGGCGGCGGTTTGTTCAAGAAGAAGCCCAAAATCTAGGGAAGAACTGGAGAGAAGTGAAGGCCTTGGCCGCAAATAGGTCAAAATGGCGCTCTTTTGTTGTGGCCCTATGCTCCCCATAGGGAGACGCAGGACATTGAATGTATGTATTATGTCCATACTATCGACACCCCTCTTTTAGGGCTAGGCAACAATACTTTGGGTATTCCTTGCCTATTCTTTCTCATTGTTTCATACAGTGTCACATATTTCTTGTAAAGTTCACTTGCAAGTGAAATAGATGTAAGAAAGAATATCTGTCGTAATGCCGTATCCTTTTTGTAGGCAGCTGATTAGATCGAACACTACTCTTTGACATTGATTTTTTCAGGAACAGCCCCTTCTTTTCCAGTGTACACCTGAAAGTTTATTACATAACTTGATTCTACATCCACCAAATTTTCAGTTCTTACTTAGCAGCTTCTGACTTCATATAAAAAATGAAAGGGAAGCGTCCTCGGAAAGAAACAATTGTTCAGCTACAATCCTAATTCACATCTTACAGTAGGTGGACTTACAGCGTTCGATAAACAAACTGAATATATCTCTCATAACAGCCAGTTTATCATTTCGTCTCTTTTCATCGCTTGTACTAGTGTCATCAAATCTGAAGAATGTCAGTAAATGCTGAAATAGAGTTCGAGATATTGCATCACGAAATATGTCTCTTTTGTACATGGGATCTATAGTTCATAAGAACTCTATGATTCCCGTTTATCTTTCAAAACACTCACGGTTATCAAAAATGCATACATTTCGTCGACATTTGTTGGCAGCCATTGTCTCTGTTTTTCTGGATTCTTTGTATTCCATTCTTCATAAAAAGCCTGTGACTTTTTATTAGTACAGTCTACTATAATTTTTCAAAAACTATCATTAAAAATATCTTGAAAGCATCATTCATTGTCTCAATTCTCTGAGATGCACATGTAAGCCCCGGAGGCATCCAACATTATCTTTGAACTGTTCGTCGCGTGGCTTCGCGTGGCTTTTGGTAAACTTTTAGACCAAGACAATCCTTTTTACTCGTATAATTTTCTATTTCATCTGCTACTTCTTCAACCCCTTCTATTATTCTCTTCTAATTCTGACAGATCAGCTACTACTTCATTTTCACTCTCACGCTCACTCTGTATCATATGAGTCACTTCACCGACATGTTCCTGATTATGTAGCCTTTGTCATATATTTTCCTGTCCCACGCCGTGGCGTCGCGGTCTAAGGCATCCTGCCTAGGACTCGCGTTACGGAATGCGTGCTCATTCGTGTCCTCATGGAGGAAGAAATTTTCTCATGAAATTTCGGCCAGTGTATGGGATCGGTGCACACCCAGCATCGTGATGCACTTGGGGAGCTACGATAGGTTGCGAAAATCCGGTTTCGCAAACCAGCTATAACGACTGGGTTGATCATCGTGCTAACCACGATACTTCCATTCTGGTTGGATGATCGTTCACCTCTGCTTTGGCATGTGGTCGTGAGGCCAGCAGCCGGCTGGTCGGTCTTGGGCCTGGAAAGGGCAGTAGCGCCATGGATTTATGTATTTTCCTTCCTCACATTTTTATGTATTGAAAAGAGTAATCGTGTACAACTCAATCTAAACCAATAAATCTACTGAGCTAAAAGTGAAGACAAATTCCCAACAACAATGGACAAACAATTTGAGATGCCTGAAAGGCTTACCAACAACAACAATGGGAAAGAAAATAAACTGGAGACAAAAGTTTTGTACAACACAAACTACTAAGAGGGGTCAACAGAGACCCCACTGAATAAAAATAAATATTATTCTCTTAGGGATGGAACAGTTATGTTACCCACACGACAGACATGACGCGAGAAACAAATCTGACAATAACAAGAAGTATCAATGTGCAAAGATACCGCTTTCACATGAAAATAATGAAAAAATTTGCTTCGGGGTCTCTTCTGACCCCGCTTGGTAGTCTGAAGGTTAATTTAAAAACTAAATAGGGTCGTAAATGCTGTATCAACTGATTATTTACATTTATGTCTATAAAATAAATCTTGGAAAAACGTATATGATACTGGTACTACTAATATTAGGGGTAAATGTATTGTATTTTTCACTTAATTTCAGAGTCACTTCGGTGCATGTTCTCCACTCAATGTTGTAAAAAAATTCAAAAGTAAAAAAAAGTAGATAACGCAGGGACTTAAAAATCTCATGTATTAAAAAGAAGAATCTATATGTAATGAGTTGCAATGTAATGATCCTCATGTTCTTAAATACTACAAGAAGTACAGTGTAATTTATAAAAAAATTATGAAAGAGGGAAATAGAACACATTTGAATAGAAAAGTACAAAATTCAGATAATGCAATTGAAGCTATTCGGAATATTATTAAAGTTAAACTTGTAGATATCCTGAGAAAGAACATATTTTTTCATTAAAACCAGTGATTATGAAGTAGAGGATCCCAAATTTATTGCAAATTCTTTTAACGTCTTATGGTATATAATACAGAAATATTATTGACAAATTAATCATTCAAGATTTTGTAAACTGCAATTAGTTACTTAACAGATGCATTTAATAATTAGTATTAATATATGTAATTAGTCAATAACTGCAAATGTTCTCTTGAAAGAATTCAACAAACACTGCATATTCGTCTGCACCAACTGAATGATCATAATATCAATAAAATTGAATGCACATTAATTTAAACATTATTGCAAACACGTAGATAAAATAGTTAAAATCAACTGAAGGGGTGAGAATGAAATAATCTAAAGCCACACTTTTAACAAAAATTGTTTTGTGCGAGTGCATTTCTTACACATATGGGAAAGCTACTAATAAAATATTATAATAATTACTCAACAAATGACATAACCTAAGGACTCTAAACCTTTGTAAAGGTTTGTCTGTGTGGCTTAGGAATATTTTTTAATTTCATTTTAATTGTTAGTTATTAATATATATGCATTTACATTGTATATGTGTGTATATAAATGCATTCATTATATTGATGTTGATAATATTATAACTTGTAATTTTGTATTGTCTGTGATCATTAACACTTAATCTGAGGACTTTGTAAAACTCCATTTCAACGTTACTTAGCTATTTCAACGTTATTTAGACAAAAAAAAATCGTTGATATAGACTGATTCGAACTCGCTCTCTTCTACACAACATGTAGAAGTCTTAGCGTCTGAGCTATTGAAACGACACGAAACCTTTCCTTTCTGTACGAAGTGTCGATCTAGTCATGAAGGTCCAATGTCGATTTAACTATACGATTTATGTATATATTTATCTTTTATTTACGTAATATTATCATATTTTTTGCAGTTTTTGAAGTGAATTTCGGAACGATGCTAGTAACAAACCAAATAGCCTGAATCTAAGTAACTCAATATTCGTTATCTTGTGTATCAGTGCTCTGGTCTCCGATCATGCGCAGTGTCTTACATCTGAGACTTAGGAATATTCAATCGTCTCATTCTTTTCCAGGGAAACTGTACATCAGTTGTAAGGAGATAAATTTTTACATCATATCCACTATTTCCAACTAGAACAGCTGCATCAAATTCTATATAGGGGAACTAGGGGCAGGACGGAACCCCCGGGCGGAACAGAACTATCCACTTATTTGCATTGTATTATGGTGCACTCTAGGAAAACTATCAGGAATTACTCTTCCAGCGATAAGGAAGAAGAGAAGCCATTTTGACTGTTTGGGTATTGTAGTTGAAGCATGTAGTGTGGTCTTCGTTTCTTCTATGTGAATTGTAATTTGCATGAATATTTACTAACAAGGTACGTAAAATGTATTCAATTATTGATTTTCTACTTTACATATCCTAAAAATGAGCATTGTTGGGTATATTTTAACATGTCCAGAATTATTTCATTTCGCAACTAATTTAGTGGATGTTAAATCAAACCTAATCTCAAAGTAGGGATAAAACGGACCGGGGCGGAATGGACCAGGGTTCCGTTCTATCCCAGCATTACTCTTGTTTGCTAGGTTTAATTCCTTTCTTCCTCTTGTCTATATTATCTCCTGACTCTTTCGTATTTATTTAATAGTGTTATCTATTGGGATAGTAAATGAAAAAATAGCATTTTAAAAGGAATGTAGGTCTAAATAAATAAATAAATAAGTAAATAAATAAATAAATAAATAAATAAATTAGATAATATTGTTAGTGGTGACCGTTTTTTGGCATCAGCACAACAGGTAGGGCTCTTGAAAAAATTCAACAAACACTGCATATTCGTCTGCGCCAACTGAATGATCCTGCCTTGGCTACAGCCTCAGCTCAGAATATCCAAGAAGGTACGGCTGAGTTAACTCCTGCAAAAAATGTGGGCCTTCATCAACTTCGACCAAATTTCCTCAGGCTTCTCCACAACAAGTCTCCGCCATTCCAAAGTTCAACACAAAAGAGACGAGAGGAAAGAGAAAGCAGGGTTGTACTGCGATTTTAACAGCATCACCTCACAAAAATGAACTCCAAGAAGCTTTAGAAAGGTCTGAAAAGAAAGATGGAAGAACAGGAAAACGAGCTAGAAAACGGGTGAAATTCGTCCCTGGGACAAGAAAAGTAAAGTACAATGCAAAAAAGTAACAAGGCAGAAGATTGAAATTGAAGAGGAAGATGACAGTGAAAATTATGAGAGTGATGCAGAACGCCTGTATTGTAATGACCTGTATTCTTATTCGACAGAAGGATGGGTAGCTTGTGTCTCCTGCCATAACTGGGAACATAATTCTTGTGCAGGAATGGATAATGAAGATGCTGAAGCGCAACACATCTGTACAAAATGTGTCGATCGTGATTGAATTCTTTTCTTTTTTATTTTATAATATTTTGATGTGTCCTTATTGCTATAAATTTGAATGGATAATGTTGGTATTAGCCCACTTTAATGAAGCTTTGGATACGCTGCCTCTCGGGAGATAATTGTGTGAAATTTAACAATATATCTATAGGGTTCTGTTCTGCCCTAGGTGTGGGGCAGAACGGACCACTTTCTTATTATTTTAGTTTTTGTTATTGGTTGCCCCTACATTTATATGTGTAACCTTTGTGCTTCATAGTGAAGAAGATATATTAAATAATATGTGTACAAAATTTCTGCTTTTTATTTATGATAGGTACATAGCATTTTATATCCATTTTCATGTTAAAGGTCCCGTTCGCCCCAGGTTCCCCTATTATTATTATAATGTTGTGATAAAGTAATGTCCTTTAGATGTAGAAACTTTTCTAACTATTTTGTTTCTGGCAGACACATCAATACCGCTTTGGTCACCAACGTTAATGAGAAAACTGAGTGAAGCATAATATCTTAAAGAGGCAAGAAACATTCCTTCCGGTGAAATACGATTAGTTTCCTACTTGATGTTTTAATTATTGAACATCCTTTATCTGATGTAAAAAAACACTATTTGCAGTTTGTGAACAAATTACAAACTTATTAATAACAACTATTCTTTCATCACATTTTTCGAAATTATCAACTCCCGCACGAGTAATTCTACTGTAGGCCTTTATAATCTCACTTGACAATCTGATTTATTATCTTCTATTTCATAAAACATTTCAGTTAGTTCCTCCATTTTCTAATGCTATTACTATTTTGTAATTCTATTTAATACTGAAGTATAATATTGGCAGTCGAAACTAACCATTTAACAGAAAAATCACAGATATTGTTGTTTAGTCAAATGTCAAGACAGGTCTGAACCTCACAAGTGATACCAAGAAGACACCACCTATGAGGCAAATAGGTGAGGATATAATGGAGTATGGTGGCCAGTTCCTTTCCCCCTCTATTGCATACATCGCCAACTAGCTACATATTACACTAATCAAACTTCAGATGCAGACACACAAATGTTCTTCCTCTGACACATATCGTTTAGTGAGATGTACTGCCTGACAATAAAATGTAAATACATATCAGCCAGAACTTCAATCAGAGGAAAATCACAGATATATTAATATAATGTTAATGAAGTTTAACACGAATGCCAGTTTAAACCTACACTACAGAAGGTTTAATTTTGAACCACGTTTAAACTTGATACAAAGTTTAAACTAACGTGGGAAAAATAATTTTCAGTTTAAACTCAGGCTTAAACCATTATAAAATAAACCCAAGTTTAAACTCATTTGGAGTAAGTGGTCCTTAATTAGCGAATAGAAACAGCTTTCAGTTTGTCATCCAGGTACATGCATATTGTATTAGAGTGAATTAACTCTTTTAAGTATGTGAATAAAGTAATATTCTAACATTGAACCTTGTCGGCATATAGGCCCGAACAATGCAGGTTGCAATAGTTATTAAATTGTGGGAAGGGTTCTCAGTGTCAATGTAGAGGCGCAATATAAAACTTGCAGTTGTGAGCAATCTAGCATGTGAAATTTTTTCTGGACTTTGTAATACCAGATCTGATGGGCAGTTACCAGAAACAGTGGTATTTCTGATGGGAACCAGTACTGAGATAATGGACATTCCTTGTTTCTTTTTGTGGTAAATCTCCCTTAGTTGAAAAAATAATGTCTCAACAGGCAACAATTCACAAGATTCTAATTCTTTCCCTACACTTCCTGAGTATTATTTTGGCACGGTAGTACCTCAATCAAGAATCTCAAACAAGTGACGAAGAGGAAGCTCATTGCTGTGTAGTTTATATGAAGCCACCCAAGTGAGCGTTTAAATCCTAACTCTAACTGTAAGAATCGTGTAACATCATTTATATTCACGTCGTGTAACTTCCGTAGCAATCGCAATCAATTGCCGAGAGACATCCTGAACTGATGACTGACTTCAGAAAATAAATTATAAACTATGTTCCGATCTTGATGCTGATGTAATAATATACGTCCCAAATGTTGGAATCTTGGCTCTTAACTAGCGATATATGCTGCTTTTGTTTACTATTCTTCGATTAAATGCATTTTGAATTTTCCCTTGGCGCAGTGTTTTGTCTTTTTTATCAGTCCTTTTACGTTTAAAGTAATAACTGAAAAATTACTTTGTAAATTGGAACAATTGTCTCGACGGGGTTTCGAAATTTGCACCTGCCAATTATGAAATTTGTGTTTTGTTTTGTGACGATCCCTACAGTGGGTGATCAAATTATTAGGGACACTTGGTAAAAGTAGGAATTCCATCTTCAAATTCACATAAAACACAAGTAATTTGGATTTTCTCAACTGGAAAAGGTTTATTACTCTAAATAGTGTTTTATAAACAATATTATTACATATTTAATTGTGTAATAATGAATATGGAATGAAATAAACAAGAAAACTAATATTTTGTCACACATCCCTTTGCAGCAATTACAGTTTTAACTCTCTTTGGCATACTAGAAATGCATTGAAGACAATTTTTTTTTAATTTATTGGCTGTGATGCCACATATTGAACAGTTTTTCTATTAAAGATTGTTTATTTGTAGTAATTTCTGAATGAATTTGCCTCTTCATTAGCTCCCAAATATTTTCAATCGGATTAAGGTCCGGAGAGTTGCTAGGCCAATCCAGAACCTTAATTTTGTTATCAGACAGGAATTTTGTTACCTTATTTGCTTTGGGACAGGGCGCAGAGGTGTGCACGAACACAAAATAACCATCTGGAAACCATTCACGGACTTGTGAAAGAAGCCGTTCCTTCAGAACCTTTATGTATTGATATTGTCACATCATTCCTTGAACAAAATACAGGTGACCAGTTCCATGACCACTAATCACAGACCACACCATGATGCTTAGATAATGTTCAACAGTCTTCTACATAGAAAGGCGCCAATGAGAGATGCTGGAATCAACATATCTTCTATGACAACCCGTCGGAGGATCAAAGAGTTTGGGTTTTCATGTCGCACTCGAATCAAGAAACCATTCCTGAAACCATACGTGATGAAGAAGCGTCTCTCTTGGGTAAAGCAGCATCAATCTTGGACTGTGGATAATTGGAAAAAAGTGAGTTCTTTGTCATTCACATGAGTTCTTTGTTAGTCACAATTTTACTTTGTGCAAATGTGTTTTATGTAGGCCTACTGTTTATTTCTTTTTTCAGGTGTGTTTTTCATATGAATCTACCGTACAGATACTTGCTGACAAATCTGTGTTCGTTAGAAGGCGTAAAGGTGAAAAATACAATGATGATTGTATTATGAAGACTGTTAAACTTCCTCTAAGCCTCATGGTATGGTCTGTGATTAGTGGTCATGGTCGTCTGTATTTTGTTCAAGGAATAATGAGACAATATCAATACATAAAGACTTCCACTGCTTTATTGAATTTAACTGAAGATATACCAGAAGTTATGGATAAACGACTAGCAACAATATTAATTTTATTGGATTATAGTAAAGCCTTTGACTCTGTTGACATGGATCTACTACTAACTAAACCTCGAATGTTTAAATTTTTCTCACAGCTTTATTACCTGGATGCACTCCTACCTTACTGGCCGCCAGCAACATGTTGTCTTTAATAATCGGTTCTCCTCCTGGCGAACAGTAGAGTCAAGATTTACTCAGGGCTCGGTATTGGATCCACTTCTTTTCTGTCTGTATATTAACGATATCGCTAAGTCATTTAAACATTGCAGCTATCATATCTATGCAGATGACGTTAAATTATACATTTCTGCCAGCCTAGATAAACTAAATGACTGTATTAATAGACTCAATAAAGATCTCGAATCTATTTCAGCTTGATCTCAACAATTCGGACTTAACTTAAATGCAGATAAATTACAGGCTATCTTATTTTCGAATAAAATATTAATCCCCGATATTAATGCGCCGAACCTTCATCCTGTGACTTCGAATAAAGCCATCATTCCATTCAGTTCAACTGTAAAAAACCTGGAAGTTCATTTTGAATCAAATCTTACCTGGGACACGCATATCAAACACACATACAAGAAAGTATTTTCCATCCTTCACTCATTAAAAAGACTGTACCACTATCCAACTAAATTAAAGCAGTCGCTTGTACAGACTCTTATTATCCCTCATTTCGATTATTGTGACGCTTTATTCAGTGAACTCAGGGTGGATTTATCCCACAAAATTCAACATGTTCACAATGCGTGTGTTCGCTTCAGTTGTAATAACGCAATTACAATCACATTTCACCTTCTTTCGATAAATTATCGTGGCTCAGGTTATAAGGGAGGAGAAAGTCACATTCTCATTCTATCTTATACCGAATTTTGCACACCTCTTTGTTCGATTCCACAATCTTTCTCGCTATCATAACTTAAATACTCGGTCACAACACGATAACACGCTAGAAATTTCATTTCACTCATCATCTCTGTGTTCCTCACCTTTCACTGCTGCTATGTACTTCTCGTCACTGAAATTCTCAACCGTCTGGAGTCAAGGGCTGCCAAACTTTGATTTCTTTTAAATATAAATTAGAAGAATACCTTTTGATGAGTTGCCAAACCTAATGTGTTGCAAATATTTAATGCAATGTATTCGACTGTGTTTATTTTTTATTTTTGTTTTTTATTTTTATTGTGTACACTTAATTCAATTTTATTTTTATTATGTAAATAGTATTTTGTCCTAATTGAATGCTCATATGTTTACCGCAGCGCTCACTTTTGTGTATTCTTTATTCAAATCTCTGTTTGTGACTTTACTACATAACTTGTGTTCATTTAACACCTAATACCAATATGTATTCCACTATATACTCATATATTATTATTATTATTATTATTATTATTATTATTATTATTGTGTACATTTTATTCAATTGACGGTTTCTGGTTTAATTATGTGAATTCTACTTGCTTGTAATTTAATACCAATATGTATTCCAATGTGTTTATTACTGTTCTATCGTGTACATTTTATTGAATTATCGGCTTCTGATTCCATGTATTTGATTCTATCCACATTAATATGCATTGCACTGTGTCTATTTTTGTTGTATTAGGTAAATTTTTATTTAACTGCCTCCTTTGATACCATTATGTAAATTGTATCTATGTAATTACTTACTGTAAATCCGATTCAGTGTATGTTGAACTATGTAAGCAAGTTTTAATTCTGGTTGAGTGTAAGAGAAGGCCCTACGGCCTTAATTCTGCCAGGTTAAATAAAGCCATTATTATTATTATTATTATTACTATTATTATTATTATTATTATTATTATTACTATTATTATTATTATTATTATTATTTAAAAATATCTTAAGGGCTCTACTAAGCTTTGAAGTTGAAGTATGTACAAATCTTTAAGTAAAAAATCACTTCCTTCCATTTTAGCAGTTGTGAACCAATTAATAATTTGTCTAATCATGTTCATTATAGAATATGCATGAATAATTTTAATTTAACTGTTCCGGATATATCACACAATAAAGTCAAATGCAGGTGCCTCTTCCCACTGTGGTAAATACTGTATATGCGACCGATTTGGTGTCTTCGATTGTTCATCTGTAATGATTGCATCAGCTGAGTTGCAAAACGTACAGCACTTCATTTTATATTGAGCAACTGTCAAAGAAGGTTAGAAGGGTAATATCTCGTTGCGAGGTCTGCCAGAGGGCGAAACCTCTAAATGTAAGGTATGACAATGTACCACAGGTCATTATCAGGGGTAAAAAGAATGAACTTGTAGCAGTGGACGAACACGGTCCAATGCCCACATCGTCCTTCGGACACAGGTACATATTTGTTACGTACGATGTATTCACAAAATTTGTAAAGATTTACCCTTTAAGAAATATCTCTAGCACGTTGTGTGCTGATAAGCTGGTTAGAGACTACATACCGACTTACGGCCCGGTAACAGCGGTGCTCAGTGACAATGTGTCGGTACATAAATCGAAAGTGTTTTGCAAAAGGCTGGAAGATGCGGGTGTGAAGCTGTACAATTGCTCCGCATACTTTCCCAGCGGTAATCCCTGCGAAAGAGCGCTTAGGGATATATCATTGTATCTCCGTATTCTGTGTCACCGAAACCATAAGGACTGGTTTAGGCAATGTGAGGTGATTGAGAGAGTCATGAACCACTCTATCAGTCCAACGACCGGAATAGCTCCGATCAAACTTATGTTAGGGATCGATCCCGATCCTATGATAAAGAGTTTGCCGCAGGCAATACAGGAGGGTGAGCCTCCTAGTGCGGAACTACTGTGTAAACTAGCTTTCGACCGAATCAGGAAAAAGGCTGAGTATAGACTCGGTAAAGTTAAAAGATATCGCCATAAATGGGAGCCCACACCCGGCGATTTGGTATTCCTAAGGGACGTGAAGTTATCCTCCGCCCTTAGAGGACGTTACTCACGCATGGAGTTACTGTACAAGGGGCCCTACGAAATTAAAAGTAAATACGGAGACCATACTTTCGAATTGGTAGAAAGGGAAAAAAGTAAACCTGTTGGAAGGTACCACAAGCAACTCTTGCGGCCTTTCAAACAGGAGAGGCAAGGAGGCAGGAATGAGAAAGAGTAAGGATAGTTAGTATCACGCGTACAGCTAGGTGAACATGTACAGGGCGGCTGGTACAACCAAGCACGCAGAGTGTGTAACTGATCAATGAATAAACAAATGTAAATATGTGAATGAATGGGACTGTACATATGTAAATGTGGATATAAATTGTACATTGTTGTGCTTATTGTGTGAGAGTTGTGTACATAGAAAGGCTTGTGAAGATATATGTAATATTTATTGTAATTGCTTGTAGTGATATTATAATCAGATTGTATTGTAAATAATGTGTTACCGGCTGATCGCGTATGGGAACTATGAGGCTAGTTATAGGCAGAAAGCGGGGACATCTCATAACATTGTAAACTCTTTCGGGAATTTCCAATGGTTATGTAGATGGGCATTTGAAGCAGTAATTAGGAGAGGGAGAGACCGATTTATTAGCGAAGTGATATCTCCATATTTCTATTACATGTATTCGCGGGGATGTTCTGGCGACTTCGTTAGGATTAGCTTCCCCACACAGGTGTTTCGTCACTTGTCAGCATCGGACAGATTTAGGGCCACCTTGAGCGGGGTTTCGTATAGACTCGATGAAGCATAAAAGCCGAAGTCGGACTAGACCCGTGGGAAAGATACTGCCAAGCTTGGGTTTTCCAAAGAACGGGTATTCTTGTGAGATATACAAACTAATTTGATGTTATGGGAAATCCAAAGTCTAAATTTAGAGATGACATATTTCGCGCCCAATAAGGAGAGATCTTGGTTTAGCTTATGAGGTCACTTTGGACCTATAGGGAATAGATTTTAGGCCGGTTAAGTGACGCAGTTTTTAACCAATAGGATAGGTAGTTTTAGCGTAGGATAGGTTTTTATAAATAAGGGTGACGGGGAGCGGAGATCATCAAAAACAACTTCACATCGTGTCGGCGGCCCTACATACAGGGCACAATAACTACTTCGTTTGGTGTCGACAGGACTACTATTTCGGTTCGTGTCGACACAATCACAACATCTCATCGTGTTGGCGGCCCAACTTAATAGTCTTTCTTCAGGCGAAGACTCGATAGATTGAACTTTGTCATCGGCGAGACTACTCGCCAACGTTTAGGAGCTTCGATCGTAGTGTACGGGACAGAGTATTGAATTTATAGTATCGGATAGAGCTTATTCAGAGCTGCAACTGAGTCGATACAGAATTGCGACCAACGATTGAATTATAAGTCAGCCGGAAATACATACTCTAGGGTTTACCAAGTGAATACGACAATAAACTTATAGTTTTGGAATTTACACTGCCTTTTATATAAGTAGCCGGCTTGGGATTATTCCCGACATCAACCTACACCACAACCGTACCTCGGCTACCCTGAGTGAATCTCACGCAACACCATAACCACTCACCCTCTATCTATCTATCTATCTATCTATCTATCTATCTATCTATCTATCTATCTATCTATCTATCTATCTATCTATCTATCTATCTATCTATCTATCTATCTATCTATCTATCTATCTATCTATCTATCTATCTATCTATCTATCTATCTATCTATCTATCTATGTATCTATCTATGTATCTATCTATCTATCTATCTATCTATCTATCTATCTATCTATCTATCTATCTATCTATCTATCTATCTATCTATCTATCTATCTATCTATCTATCTATCTATCTATCTATCTATCTATCTATCTACGCGTCTGTCTGTCTGGCTAAATGTAATATAATGTGTATCTAACCTAACATATACCGAGGCACTAATGAAATCTTTGTAAAGAAGTTAACCTATTGCAGTCTATCTAATCTCATCTAATTTAATATAACTAATCGGATCTAATCTAATTTCTCCGACTACCTATCTATGCAGAAACCAATTCGATTTTATTATCTGGCAGCATATTGCTTCAGGTCATGATATTGTGCGAATAATTATTTCATAACAAGTTTTATAGAATTAATTACGTCTACTTAATTATCAGATGTGTAAGTTACAGTTTTAGATTTATGCCATGGCCTTATCCGCGATACTGCCACACCCCGACTTTTTAAAATTGAAATAATCCTTATCAATTAAATTCTCTATAATTCAGGCTTTATTAATACGAATTGAATTTTCTTCCAATTAGTCCGAATGAGCGAGGTTCTCCAGTGCTAATCTTACTGTATTCAATCCTATACCTTTTGACCCATGGCTGTCGTGTTTGTTTCAGTGCTGCAGTCAAATTTCCTTTCTTTAGAGGTCGATAATATTGTAGCCTATCCCCATTTCCTTGAATTTTTCTCTAGAGTTCGGATAGAAAGCAACTACGTTATTTCTTAGATTTGTGGATAATTTTTTTTGATTACCCTTTTGTTCTGTTTGCGAATTTCAATATCTCTTCTTGGAGTTGCTATTCGTTTTTAACATTATTTGTCTTTTCTAAGTGATTGAAACTCTTCATGCTTTTTAATTCATTGCTTCAATTTCTTACTGCAGATTGGGGACACATTTTCTTTCAGAGCAGTTTCTCGTTAGATGGTAATCAGAATTATCGAAATAATCGAAGAAATATGCAATATTTCAAGTCTAAAACTATCTGCTGCATTACGCAAATATATCCACCTTTCACGAACAGCTTGTGTCTTTGGATATCGATTGTAAATTACGTTTAATCATCACTATTTTCCTCCCTGTTTTTACATGTTGCTATTGCACAAGTGCAAGAAATATTTGTAAATTGATCCTTTTTACACTCACAAAGAAAAACTGTACAAATGTACTACTAACTTGTCAAAGTAAAATTGAAAAGAAGTTACTTAAAGTATATACAGGATGTACTACTAGGTTCAAAAAGTCCCCGGAATTTTACAACCATTTTTCGTATTAATATATAACAAGGGATATTATACATTTGTTTTGTTGGTAACATTCATGATGTCATTTTCTTTAAGTGTGTTGATAATGGCGATAGTTGGTTTTGAGTTGTAGGCAATTGTTTATCATAGTGTTTTGTTTGTTCGTCGCATTTTGTAATTATGTCCACAGAGCAACGTACAAACATCAAGTTCTGTGTTTTGATACACAAAACTCCTGCAGAGACATTAAGATTGTTGGAAGAAGCATATGGCGAAGCAGCTCAAGTGTATGCCTGGCATAAACGCTTTTCTGGTGGCCGCGATAGCATCAAAGATGACGTACGCAGCGGCCGACCAACAACTGCAACAAATGAAGCAATCGCTCAGCGTGTGCGTAATGTTGTGAGGGACGACCGACTTAAAACCATAAAAGAGATAGCAGCAAAGGTCGGAATATCAGTCGGAAGTGTACACAATGTTCTTCACAAGCATCTCAACATGCATTACGTGTCTCAGAATTTAGTGCCGAAAATGTTGTCGGCAGAACAGAAAGAAACAAGAATGACTCTTGCTGGGGACATGATCAGTATGGCTGATGAAGATGGTGATTTCTTAAACAAAATTATTGCTGGTGATGAAACTTGGTACTACTTGTACGACCCAGTCCCTAAACGACAGTCATCAGAGTGGAAATCGAAAACATCTCCTCGGAAGCAAAAATTTCCTAGGGACACTTCCAAAAGCAAAGTTATGTTGGAAGTTTTCTTCGACTCTCAGGGTCTCATCCACCATGAGTTCATTCCAGAAGGTCGTACTGTAACGAAAGAATTGTACGTAGAAATCTTCCGTCGCCTCCTGGACGCAGTGAGAAGGAAACGTCCAGAAAAGTGGGTAGAAAACAACTGGTTCCTTATGCATGACAATGCACCTGCTCATCGCGCAATTATTGTAAAGAATTTTCTTGCCAGGCACAACATAACTGCTTTGGATCACCCACCATACTCTCCTGATCTCTCACCACCTGATTACTTCCTGTTTCCCCGTCTGAAAAGTCATCTGAAAGGACGGAGATTCAATGCTGAAGAGGTTATCGCAAACGCGACGAGAGCACTAAGACGGGTTTCACAAACTGGCTTCCAGCCTGCTTCCAGGAACTCTACACGCGTTGGCAAAAGTGTGTTGTTGCGGAAGGCAACTATTTTGAAGGGAATACTGTGGAATAGTGTTTAAGGTACGTTGTTTCTATGATAATAGCAAATTCCGGGAACTTTTTGAACCTAGTATGTAAATCGATTGTAAATTACGTCTTTATCACCACAATTTTTTCCTCTGTTTTACATGTTGCTGATGCACAACTGCAAGGCAATTTTTGTAAATTAATGCCTTTTGCACTCACTAAGAAACACTGAATTATCAAAACGAACGTACGATTAGCAACGGATTTAACAATGGCAGTTAAATAGAAGTCTTAAAGTAAATAATTATGAAACAAGTGAATTGATGAAAATGTTAGCGGATTATCTCTCGTACCGATTGAGGAAGAAATATCTATGTATGTATATTGCAAACAAACTCTTCTATAGTGAAGAAAAAATTGTGAAAGTAAGAAATCCGATTTGTTGCAGTGTGTTCCAGGGAGAAATATTCGTTCTCCTGTTGACTGGCTCCGTGTGGTTTACAAATTTGAAAAGTGTTTTAAGAGTAGCATGAGACTACATTAAACATGTTCAAAGACATAGCATAAACATTTGCTAATATACTGAACGAAAAGATCTCTAGTAGTCCTATAGATCCATTCGTTATTGAATGATAGCCCAGAACTGGATCATCATGAAAGCTCTCAACAAACGCCAACAAGAGCAGAAAAGTAAATTGTCTACAGCTACCCGTAAAACAGCGAAGAAAATTAAGAAAATCGTCAACTATATAATGTGAGTACAATAATGTAATATTCTTCTTAGAGAGTCATTCTGTATTATTTTCATATCCTCTTTGTAAATAAATAATTATTGTTTTAACAAAGTCTAAAGAGCCCACAATAATTGAAAAATTGTTGGGATCAGAATGGTCTATTGATTATGAGTGTCATAAATATCTTCGGTGCATTGTACGAGGCATGTTTAAAGGCCCAGCCTTGCCAGCAGACGACGTCACGAGCAGAACTAAGAGGTCTAATGGCCCTTACCTTATATTCTATTATCCTTGCGTCAACCGATGCCATAATGTTTCCGAATTTTCTTGAAATGTCTTCTGCAATCCATGTCTGGTCTTAGACGGTGAACAGCCAACCGTGATCGAATAATCAAGAGATCCTCACGAACTCGGAGCAACGGGTTTTGTATTCTCAACAACCGCATCTCACCTTCAATCGGAAAAGTACTCTTAATACGTTTATGCCTTACGAAAAATCATAGTAGCCTATCTTTATAATTAAGACAATACAAATTGGCACGCCGGATTATCTTTAACAGCAATGACGTTATAAGTGCAAACAATGCAATTCCGCTCAGGAAAATAGTTCTGTTAACATTCTGTCATCGATAGCCAATTAGAATTAAACACGATCATACGTAAGCGATCTCACTTTGTTGTGGCGTGAATTAACACACTTACAGAAAATTGCAATCCTTATCCACGTGGGTGTCAATGTCTTCTGATGTCTAACCAAAGTTCATAGCTATGTCAGCAAATTACCAGACAATGCATTCTGAACAACCTGACTTCCTTCTCGAGGCTTTTATAACGCGTTAAAATATTTCTAAAATATTTCCTAAGATGATCACAGATAATAGACCAATAGAGAATGTGCTACAGGGTAGTTATACCCTGGGTAACAACAAAATGATACTTCTGAGTAATTCATTATCTATTTGTAATATTCTTTTACCCTTAAAACTAAAGAAAAACGGTATTTTACTAACAATTTCAAATTAGTGTATCTCTGAAAATATTGAGATTAGCACACATATTTATATGATATGATATGATATATTTCATCACAGCACTTCTTTCCATGTAATGGTGCACCTCACATTTCTGTATCCGGTGCCGCCATTAACATATTATTACAATAACACATTATTTGCAGTACACGTCTACACAAATACTCCCAATTACACTATGTACCTTTTTTTGTTACTTGGTCAAACTCCCCTTCAGTATTTCTCCTACATTTCATTTGCTACTCTCTATTTGTTCATTAATCCTAATATATCTAATATTATATACTCCTTTCACAACACCTTTTTCCTCTAACTACTATTCACTAAAATCTCAATTTCAATTTATCTCTATAAATTATCATATTGAATTATTTGTCCTATTTGTTCTTTGACCTTTTCTCCTATCTTTCTCTTATATTCATTTACTGTTCCAACGTTCAAATGTTAGTACTAATTTTATGCGGTCATTTGTTCACTTCTCTTAACCCTTTCTCACTATTTTCACTCATTCCTATTTGCGCTCCCTTTCACTTTCTCACTAATCTGTTTACACCTAATCCATTGTCACTATTCCCACTTCCTATAAATACTTATATTTTATTCTACACATCTGCTTATACACTTTCTCTCTCCCCTAGACTTCTCGATCTATTCCAGTTTCACTTTACTTGCACTTTTTGATCACATCCCCACATTTTTTAAACATATCAAATATCTCTGCTATATCCTCAAGTGTCGCAGGTTCTGACCTTTGCTTACTGTTCGTCTCTACCTTATTTCTGTCTTTGTCTTACTTTCTATTTATTTCTTCTTCTATTCCTCTTTTATTTCCCTCACGCTTTCTCTTTTACATACTAGATTTTCACTTACACTTGCACCCTAATTCTTTACACTACTTTCTTCCCTATCACTTCCTGACTCTTGGTTTCTCTTTTTATCACCCCTCGCCTTTTTTCTAGCGCCCGTGTTCCTTGTTCCGTTATTGTCAGCATTTCTTCTGGAGTGCTCTAACCTTACCGCCATCGTATGGAGACTAGGAATCCCCTTACGCTGCATGATCACGTTACTGTTTTCTTCTCCTTGCTGTGCCATCATCTTTACACTTCCTCGTAGTCAGTATGTGGGTTCCTGAACTCATTATTATTCACTCCTGTTACCATGTGTTGATTTGCGACTATCACTTGTTCCGTCCTTGAAGTTGGGATGATTTTCTTCCACCATTCCTGCTCCTTCCCTCCGCTTATGTAGCTAACGTTGACTCTCTGTTGCCTTCTCGTTGCTTCCCTCTGCAAAGTTGAAATATGTCCACCGTCCTCTTTCGTTCTTCTCGTTAGTCCAAATTCTGGATGATCTTCATTCCTCAGGCAAAACTCCAGATCATACCATTTTCCGTTCACTTTCAGTTTATTCTCGTACATTTTAGCAAAGTGACCCTTCGCCCTCGCTGCTATCATATAAGGTAGTAGCTGTTTTCTTCTATTTCTTACTTCAAATGGCATATCTTTTTCCACTCTCACTCCTGAACTACAGAGCCGTCCTAGGTTATTCATAATAGCTTGCCTTACTTTTGTATTCCTAAAGCTCAAGAAGATAGGTCTTTTGGTCCCGTTCCCTAACCTGTACGAATGATCGACATGTTCTTCTCTCAACTCGATATTAAAGATCACTCCACATAAATCTCTCACTTTCTCAAAGGTATCCATCTCTTTTTCCCGGCCCCTTTCTTCGACCCCAAAAATTATTAAGTTATTTTTCCTCATCTTGAGATCGTAGTCACTCATCTTCTTTAATTTGTTATTCTCTGCCATCAACTCTTCTATCTTTTCATTGATGTTTTCTACCTTTAGTCTTAAGTTTTCTAAAACCTGGTTCTTCATTTCTACTTCTACTTGAATCAAGCCTGCATTATTATCCCTTTCCTCTCTACTTAATTCACTTACTTTATCCTTTTCTGATTCTCTTTCTGTAACCACTGTTCCATCTTCTCTTACAGTATTCTTCCCTTTTTCCTCATGCCAATAGCCTTTATACTGTGTTAGAGAGTTGTACACGCGCGACTGTTATCTACGGCGTTCTGCTGTAAACTGACATATTTATATGACTTTTTTGCTCAGAATTTCTTCGGAAATAAGCTCCGTAAGTGGCGGTAAATCCTCGTGAATGACCCTGTATGTGGTGTGTGTGTGTATATATATATATATATATATATACAGTTCATCACATTAATATTCGGGCAGCATGTGTTTCCCCCACTTTTTAGACTTTAGTTTTTTCACCTGAACAAAAATATGAACTGCAATTATAGAATACGATTTGACAGACTGGTACTATATTTATATTTTAAAAATTAGAACTTTAAATCATGGTATGTTTGCGTTACATTTTTCATTTTATGCATATCGAATGATTATACTCCACTTGAAAGTTCGGGCAACTGCTGATTGTACACATTTCTTCCTTTGTTTACATTCCGCATCTACTAGAAGAAGGGGTAGGAGTGGCTTGTCTTACCTGTCCTCTATTGCTGTGTTCAGTTTCTGTAAATCCAGTGGAAATACTAAACACACAGCATTAAAATGGGACGCAAAGGAATAAATACGATATTTGAACAACGCCAGCTTGTAATTTTTCATCACGCAAAAGGTCGCTCTGAAAGACAAATTGCACAGACGTTGCAAATATGCAAAAGTACAGTTCATAATATAATAATATACTATGAAAAAGAGGACAGAATAGATTCTACATCTCAAAAAGGTCGATCAAAAATTCTCATCAGAAGAGAAAAAAGTCTTCGCATCAGAAAAATCAAGGTAGAACCAAACCTGAGTACATCGAAACTAACCGCCTAACTTAACCAAGAAAGAGAATGGTCTGTGCGCCCTGAAACTGTGCGTAGGTATGGTAAGGAAAGTCGGATACAATGGAAGAGTGGCAAGGACTAAGTCGTTTATTAGTGAAAGTATAAGTACACGTAAAGAATGATGAAAATTGGTGCCGAAGTGTAATATTTTCAGATGAAAGCAAGTTCAACATGTTTACATCGGCTGGAAGAAGATATGTTTGTTGGAAACCAAATGAGGAACTCAATACTAAGAGCATGAGACCTACCCGAACCTCTGGAAGAAAGCCTTTATCCGTCCGATCCCTAAAATTAAAACCCCATTATGTGCAAATGATTTCCGTCCAATTAGTATCCTACCTGCCCTATCAAAAGCTCTGGAACGTATTGTTCACAAACAACTAATGAACTGTCTAACCCAGGGATGTCGAACAGCGCTCTCAAACTGTGAAACGATTAATAATGTTTCCTACTGTAGCTGAGCTGAAACGACTATCAGTCAGCTCGCTGTAGCAGTGTTCTGTACGCAGTGTGTTTATCAACTCTGGCGGCTGGTATGGATATGGAACGACGATTCAGTAGTGAGTGGACAGATCAATATTTATTTATCTTAAAGGCACATTGCTTAATATGTAGAAAAGAACTTGGATACATTAGCCATCATAATATTAAAAGGAATTTCAATTCTACACGTCATGCTGAAGTTTATGGACAAGAAATGTTATCCGGTTTCACTCGTGAAAAGGCTGTAGAAGAATTAAAGTCAAGATTGAATTCAGAAAACCTTCCATCATCATCAGGTGTTAGTAGAATAAACTTGGTGCGTGCTAGCTACAAAATTTTTGAAATTATTGCAACGGCTTCAAAGCTATTTACTGACGGAGAATTTGTGAAGGCTGTCTCATAGCTGTTGCAAAAGGGATATGTCCGGAATACGTTAATGATTTTAAATCTATATGTTTGTCTCGTAATATTGTTGCAGAGCGAGTATCATAAATGGGAGATAACTTGAAGGAACAACTGATAGCAAGAATGAACACTTTCACTTATTACTCAATATAGCTCTTGATGAAAGTACCGACCGGAAAGATACGGCGCAACTAGCTACAGTATAGTCATAAGGAGTGTCGACTCAGATTTCAGTGTTCATGGAGATCTTGTAGATGTCATTTCACTAAAGAATCGAACTCGAGGAGGAGATATTTTTGAATCTGTAATAAAAACTGTGAACAAATTTCAATGTATGATTTGAGGCTTTCTCGGCGTTGGTTCGCTAATAGAGGTGGGGAAAAAATAACGTAACAGTTATTTTGGAACCGTTCCTTGTTTGGAACTGTTGCAAAAAGTAACAGCACCTTGGAACACTATGTTCCAAAATAACAGTGTTGCTCTGAGCTAGTACGAAATACTTGCGGTTACAAATATTCGTTTCACTTTGGAACTACATTATGACAACGCCTGTTCCACAGAACGGAACATGTTTGGTACAATTGAAAGCAGTGACGCCAACTTTCGAAAAACAGTGGGTGGGTTCAAACATTTGACGAGCCTTAAGTTAAATAAATCTCAAAACACGATAAATTATTGGGTGGGCTCGGATTCCACGAGCCCATATAAGCTGGCGCCACTGTTTGAAAGCAGAATTGGGAATCCTTTCGTCGTACTGAAAAAAATGTTAGAAACTAAAGTAAAAGGTAAATAGTAAAGATACGAAGATAGTCTTTAAAAAATGTACACATTTTCTTTGAACTGATGTTAATTAAGTATAGGATTCTATCAAATAACATAATGCCTGTATTATAGTAACTACATTGTGAATTTTATCAAGGGAGACGAAAATATATAGGTTATGTTTTATTTCCAAATATTTTACAGTTTTACTTTCATTACCAATTCTTGAAATTAAACTAAAATCTGTTGAAACATGATTGTATTATTGAAGTTTTTTGTTAAAAAAAAAGTACAATGGTAAATTCTCATATTTCATTACAATGAGATTATTATTCTTCATAACGGTACATTATTAATATGAATTTTAGCACGTCCGAAATGATTATAGCTTTTATTTACGCATTTTTGGAGAAATTGAACAATACTGTGACCTTCAGCTAAGCAGAAGAGGAAGAATAGGTTAGGTTTTATTTATCACTGGGATCCATTTCGATTTCGTGACCAATTTACAAATAATTTAAAATTACATTACATTTCCTGCTCCGAAAAACCTGATCTACGAATTCAATTTAGCATTAGAAAAGATTTCATTTCCAGGAATTCACATCTCGACTCATTATGACATCGTACTGCATCACATGGCATACAGGGAAGTATGTGATCATTTAGCGTCCGTACATGTTCCTAAATACCACTGTTACATTATTGGCTCTTCCACTGTTACATTAAATACTCCTGTTACAAAAAATACTTGCTGTTACAAAAAATAACTTGCTGTTACAAAAAATACTCGATGTTATGGAACTACATTATGAGTCATGACTACAATATGACGTAACGGCCTGTTCCAAACCATCACTGTTACATTACATACTAGTAGTACTGTACCTGTTATACAAAATACTTGCTGTTACATGTTACAATATACTCGATGTTATGGAACACGGCCGACTTGATGCTCCCTTCGCTTTCAAAGATGAAGCCGTGTATGGAACTACATTATGACAACAGTTGCTGCAGTGTTATCAATTTACCGACTTTGTCACTAGATCTGGCTACTTTTAACAATTTTCAGGGACAAAATCAATACCAACTTTTAATCCTGAACTGGCGTCGTGCATAAATATAACGTAACTGGTTTCGTGGTGTCAATACTGTCAGTATGACTTCTGGACTTTCTCATGGCCCTCGACTTATACTTTTGCCTTTTTTACCCAAATGTTTGCATAAACTACTTTTACTAAAGGGGTTTAACAAAAATAAATTGTGTCACACGCTTCACAGAATGACAGAACTGAATTTAGGGACTTGACTCTGGAGGAGTTTCGTTCATTCCTGGTATGTTTTATTTTGGTACAGGTTCCACATTAAATTATATATATATATATATATATATATATATATATATATATATAAAACGTAAAAATTAAATTCTGATCCTACAGAATGATCCTATGGTAACAACATGGAGTCAGGCCACAAAGGGAAAAACCCTGGAGGAGGGATTTGATCCGGTGCTGTGGAGCGAACTTCGGCGTAGGCTATATCATATATGGTGGCACTGTTATTTTGGAACTGTTATTTGGAACCTAGTATTTTCATGTAACAGGAACAGTTGGAACTGTTACGAGAAAATAACAACATTCCCCATCTCTATTCGCTAATATGTTTTCGCGGGATATCAGCCGAGTTAAGATTTTGGAATGCTCCAAGCTTTCGACTGCTATATCTGCAGCCATCTTCAGGGAAGTGATGTCCGAAGTTCGTGGTCTGGCTGCACGGACAAGACAAGCTACAAGAGTTCCTACAACATCTCAACAGCATCCACGCGAATATCCAGTTCACCATGGAGGTGGAGTCAGAGGGCTCACTGCCGTTCCTGGATATCCACATACACAGGAAAGCAGATGGTACTCTCGGACATGGCGTGTATAGAAAGCCGACGCACACAGATCTGTACCTGAATGCACTCAGCCTCCACCACCCTTCGCAGAAGAAGTCCGTCCTGACTAGTCTACTACATCGCGCCATAGTCATTTCCGATATCAACAACTTGCCTGCAGAAATGGATCATCTTCGTAGAACACTACAACAAAACAACTACAGCCGGAGAGACATCAACAAAGCCCTCAAACAAGTTACCACGAGATGTAACACAATAGACTTAGACAGCAAGCAAGAACCGACAAAGAAAGCTTTCATTCCATTCTGCAGGAGCGTGTCACACAAAATAAGCAGAATCCTCCAGAAGGTAAATATCAAAACCATCCATAAACCACAGAGCAAAATCCGGAGTCATCTACGTCAGGTTAAAGACAGCCAGGGCTTAAGGACTCCAGGGATTTGCAAGATTCCATGCGAGTGCGGCGAAGTATACATAGGGCAGACTGGCCGCACAATAGAAAACAGAATCAAAGAACATAAGAGGAACCTAAGGCTGTATTACCCGGAAAAATCTGCAGTGGCGCAACACAGCATAGAAAAGGAGCATAAAATACTGTTTGACCACACCAAGGTCATTAACAAATCAAGCCACTACTGGGATCGTACAATCAAGGAGGCCATAGAGATCAAGCTGGAGAAAAACAACTTTAACAGAGACAGTGGACTCCAGCTCAGTCAGGCATGGAAACCGGCCTTGGACCAACTTAGGCCCTCTTACAATCAAGGTCATGAAGATCATGGACCGAGGACGGCAACCGATTCCAACCGGCGGAACAGGGCTCGTCGCCCGCCAAACTTCACGCAGGAATCCCGGGAGGGGGGGAGCTTACGAGGGATGACAATTCCCGGCCCCGGATTGGCCGATCCGCCAACCAATCCCGTTTCACCTGAGACAGCCTAACATCTATATTACCTTTCGACTTTCTATTCGGACATCACTTCCCTGAAGATGGCTGCAGATATAGCAGTCGAAAGCTTGGAGCATTCCAAAATCTTAACTCGGCTGATATCCCGCGAAAACATATTAGCGAACAAATTTCAAGTTACGCTCAAAGTAATTAATTTTATACATCAAAACAGTTTACGTTTCTGAACTTGAAGTTACACTGCTACAACACATACACACAAAGTTGATATTTTAAACATGATTTATGATTATTAATATTATTATGATTTATTTCCGTCACTAACGAACAACATTCATTGAATGACCCAGTAGATAAAACTCTATTATTATTATTATTATTATTATTATTTTTATTATTATTATTATTATTATTATTATTATTATTATCATCATCATTATCATCATCATAATTCATCCTCAATTAGGCCACATTCTTTGTTTATCAGAGTTCGTCAAGTGCAAATCTAAACTGAGTTCCTAATCAATTGGTAAGATTTATAAAATTTATCAAAGTACCAGCCGCCGCAATTTGGCTTTTGTTTACTATCATTCGGCCGGACTGCCTGCTACCTGTGTTCAACCGTTGCACGGTAAGGGGGGAGTGAAGGCTCTGCAGTTCACAGCTCGAGAGCGCTGTTCGACATCCCTGATCTAACCGAACATGCCTTACTGGACGAATACCAATACGGGTTCAGAAATGGACATAGTACGACTACAGCACTACTAAAAGTGAATGAGGATATATGTGAAGCCGCGGATGAACATAAATTAACATTACTGACATTACTTGACTTCAGTAAGGCATTTGATATAGTTGACACGGACCTTCTATTATGTAAATTAAGACTTCTGAATCTTTCTGAAAGTTCTGTTTGAATCTTACCTTCGCGAACGTCAACAATGTGTCATTGCATGCGATTATTCTTCAAAATGGTGTGTCGTGAAATCTGGAATTCAACAAGGATCAGTTCTAGGACCTTTACTCTTCCTGACTTAAATTAATGACGTGACTAAAACGATAAAACACTGCAGATACCACATGTATGCTGACGACTTGCAAATTTATTTGCATTTCCACCCTGACGAGACTAGTGACGCAGTAAATAAAATAAGTGGACTTGAATTCGATTTCACTGTGGGTACACAAATTTGGATTAAGGTTAAATCCGGAGAAATCGCAAGCAATCGTAATGGGACATAATCGTCTATGAAGCACTCTTGATAGTAGTACTATACCACATATAATATTGAATGGGATTATTGTTAAATACAGTGAAACAGTTAAAAATCTTGGTATTTTTATGGATGGCTATCTACATTGGATCACTCAAGTAACACACACTTGCAAAAAAAATATTTTCTCAACTTCACGCCTTGTTTCATATGAAAGAATTTCTACCACTTAGTCTAAAAAAGAATCTTATTCAGACGCTTGTAATGCCCCATTTTCATTATTGCAATTCCTTACTAACTAATGTAAGTTCACTCTTAGCTGAGAGACTACAACGTGTTCATAATGTGTGCATACGATTCATCTGCAATACTCGTAAATTTGACCATATAACACCTTCCCTCTAGTTATTTCCATGGGTGCGTCTGAAGGCACGAAAAGCAATACGTTCACTGTCTCTTCTATTTAGAATCATGCATACTTCTACTTCGAATTATCTCTTATCGCGCTTTCAATTTCTTACAACTCTTCGAAATCGGCATCAAGCACTTCTTTCTATTCCTCATCATAGAACGTCTTTATACTCATCCTCCTACACTGTAGAAATACCTCGTCTCTGGAATTCGTTATCTAATGACGTGAGGGATTGCCGAACTTTATCACAATTCAAAATTAAATTGGAAAATTTTGTCTCATTTAATGCTTTTTAGTTATTGCTAGAAGTGTTGATTTGTGTTTTTTACTCTAGATTAATCGCAACTTTCTTGTTTATGTTAGTTAATTAGTTGGGATACAATTAATTATACTTAATCACTCATTTAAAGTTTGTGTGACTGCAACCTATGTATATTTTTGTGTGACTTTACTTTGTTCATAGTGTTTTTTTTTTTCCTTTTTATTTCTGCTATTGTATTTGTATTTCTGGTGGTGTGAAAAAGAAGGCCTGGTGGCCTCAACTACACCAGAATAAATAAATAAATAAATAAATAAATAAATATGGTTGCGGAAATGTCATGTTGTGGGGTTGGTTTTCTTCAGATGGAGACGGAAAAATGGAATTTATAGAACACAATGAATAATATGGACTATTTGAATATCCTGAGAAATAATTTACACAGTAGCGCAGAGAAACTAGATATGAGAAATATTTTCCGTTTGTACCAGGACAACGGTCCGAAATATAGGCTTATAATGTGAGGGCTTGGCTACTTCATAATTGTCCAAAAGTGGTCTCTACTCCACCTCAGTCACCTGATCTCAATCCTATTGAGAATTTGTGGCAGGAACTAGATGTCAGGGTCAGGAAATTTGAAAGAAATATCTCAGGAGAAGACTCAGAGAAGAATGGGACAAAATAGATAGTGAAAATACGGAGAAATGTAATTGCTTTCATGCCGAAGAGACTGGAAACTGTGATAAAACAGAATGGACATCACGAAATACTAGAGCCTATTTCTTAGTTACAAGTGTGAGCTTATATTTTATTTTATTCAATTTTGTTTTATATTTTGCCCCAATATTAAAGTGGCTGTGATAAATGTATAATAAAGAAAAAAACATTTCAGTTAATGTTATATTGTAATATAGAATTACTGTTTATGTTATGAGTTGCATCACAAGTAGAAGTTTCATTTTATTTCTTGTGATACAATTTTGTTGTATTTAATTTCTGTGTAACCGTATAAAACCGATTAAATAGCAGTTGCCTGAGTCTTATATATATATATATATATATATATATATATATATATATATATATATATATATATGTAAATTGTTTTATTGATAGAAAGTAATAGCATTTGCAACATGATAAAGATACAGAATAGTTACGGAACTCGTAAAATGCATAAAGAGAAAGTAATGTTATATTCTTCGCCCTCGTTTCTTTGCTATGGAGTTGAAAATCGATCGAATGTATGAACTTTTTTGTTCTCCCTGTTCCAAAGAGTGCGAGGTCTGTTGTGAATTTTTATCAGGATTTTATCCTAATGACATGGTTCTAGGAACTTTTCTTACACTAATATCAAAGTTGTAAGTTTATTAGCATTTTTTCTCATTCTCACATGTTGACGTTGTTCACCACATTTTAATTGAATACACGCCATCATTCCTAATGACTAATTCTTAGGGGCGCATTTCAAGTTAGATGATAGCGATAGCTCGTTCTGTTGGAAGTTGTTTAGGCTTACTGTTTACGGCAGCTCATGTAATTCGACTAGTTTCAGAAAATAGAAAGGGCGGATCCCTACGGCAGGAAAAGAAAGAAAACACTAATAAATGTGAAACATGACGCTGGAGGATAGAGAGCGCAATCGATGAAGTGGTCGTACAGTCATGAAACCAGCCGGTCTCTTCTAGCATATCCTGCCCACTCTGTACGTGGTCTTCGCAGATGATGAGAGCAGACTTGAAAACGTATCAATTAACATTCCACACGTTTTTTAAATGCTAACGAGCCACTGTAGCAGGAATGTTGTTTCTAAGTTGGCGTAAAATTGGCAACGATGTTTATTGCTTGTTTGTTGGCACCTAAGTTAATCCATCGGTAAGTGTTGTGAAAGGTTGTGTGTTTCATATGGAATTTTATTTTCAACGCTCAAATTCCTGTGAAATTGTATTCGTACTCAGAGTGACCTTGAAAATAATAACTACTAGTTGCAAGCAATCTTGGTAGCTCAGTTGGTATAGCGCTGGCTTACGGCGACCGTGGTCCAGAGTTAAAGTCTCGGCGATGGTGGAGTTGTATTTGTGATGCACAAAACCAAGGTTGAGAGGGTATCCTGGGGTCCCATCGCTATTCCACCACCCTCTGGATAGGCCTTCCATTATCGCCTCCGTTTCGAAAAAGAGAGAATCTCTTGTGCTGCGTAACGTCGAATCCAACGTACGCCAAAATGGATGTTCCTCGCGGTTTGTTAAAAAATTGGATTGTGGTATTGGCAGTGGTAGTGAGTTCTAGATCACTCATGAATTTGTATACTGAGGCATCGACATTGGGATAATATTCACTTAATTTTATGTCAATCAATGAAGATTTTATACGTTTAAAGATATCGGACAAAGAGAGCATTACGGTGTGTTGCTAGAAAGTCACTGGGAGAGGGAAATGAATGGAATTCTGGATTGATAGTTCAGAGAGACCACAAGTTTAATTTCTTTATCGTTGCTTCAGTCTTATCTTGAACGATGCACACAGTTAAATTCGGACCCTGAAGATTAGCTTTTAAAAAGAAAAAACTAAAAATTTCAGATAGATATCGGTTTTTACTCACGAAGTTAATAGTGGGAAATGAAGCTGCAGGGGGAAGTATGTTAATGATATGAATGCTTACATTACGTGACGCAATAACAGTACTATTCGTTAAAAAAATATGCAGACTTCATGAGTTGCTGATGATTCTCTTGTATTTGAGAGTGAGAACTTAAACTACTAATTACAATTCATATTAGATTAGGCGATTATATACTCGTACTTCTTTAAAATAATTAGTACCATATAATTTCCATACGGATATTGTTACTGATGTTTTCGGCATGAGAAATAATCTGGTTACTGGAATATTTACCTGAACGATGTTTATAATGAGGGCCCGGATCTTGATGACCTAAAAATGTCTCAAAATGAGAGAGAGGAAAACCCCAATGAAATGACCTGAAAACTTAAAAAAAAAAATATATATATATTTTCTCGTTTAAAAGTAAAAGTGTACGTTGTCCATGTAATCGCTAATATAGGCCTACAATTTATATTTACAATTTATACAAACAAAATAATTGAACGTCTGCATGCTGTCGTAATTAGAAGGGTACGTAATCCCTAAGTCGAAAATATCTGAAAAGAAGAAAAAAAAAATAACTATGTAGTTCTTTCTTAGTTTAGACTCGTCCAGAATAAACTGGCTGGTACGCCGTCCCAGAAAATCTCTTAATTAAAACTAACTTCCAAAGAGAAATGTACACAGAAACCACAAGTTCACAAAAAGCTTTGTAAAACTTTGAGGTCGTGTGAATAATAAAAGGGAAGTTTTCCTCTTACTTATATTCTGGATACCACGTCAATATTCTTGGCGACCAACATGTTGATGGATAATTTTTTTCTCCTGTACCACTTTCGTTTCACATAGATTATTTTGACTTTTACATTTTTACTACGTCATACTACCTTTGACCAATAAACCGTTATGAAAGGACGTGTTTCAACCAATCGTGGCTGTTTATAGATACAATTTTATCACTTCCCCAACATTTGATTATTTTTATCACTTCCCTAGCATTTGTTCGTTTTTATCACTTTCCTATCATTTTTTCCTTTGTTTGCCTACATTTCAAACTGCAATTTCTTTACGGTATTATGAAACATGCTTTGCAATCGTCATTTGTTTCCTGCATAGATAGTTGACTGAAAATGGCGGCTCCGTTCAAACGTTTTGGTGAAGGTAACGTTAGTGAAATAGAATTTTAGTAAGTCAATTAATATCTATTTTATTATATTAGAGTACTTTATTTCTTGCAATTTTAATATACTTTCTTCTGTTTTTATCACCTCCCTACCATTTGTTTCTTTGTTTGCCAATATTTCAAACTGCAAATTCTTTACGATACTATAAAACATGCTTTGCGATCGTCATTTTTTTACTGCAGAGATAGTGAACTGAAAATAGCGGCTACGTTAAAACGTTTTGGTGAAGCTAACATTAGTGAAATAGAATAAGTCAATTAATATTTTATTGTATTAGAGTACTTCATTTCTTTAAACGTGTAATAGTCAATTAAATCCCAAGTCGAGTTGTGATTTTCTCTAGATAAATCAAAACATCTAGTGAGATTACTGTTGATAAAAGAATTTTACCAATTGTAGATAAATTATCCTCGCCGAATTCAGAAACAATTTGTCTCAAATTAGTATCTTTATGTGACTATCTCTGGCATTCTAAAAACATTCGAAATGAATGTTATACGAGTATATACGAGGACTTATATTGGTACAGAAACACTTACAACCAGACTGAAATATGGTTTTTAACCATATTATTATATTGTACCTGCTCTATTAGCTGCCCCTTCAGCCTACAAATAACCTGCTCAATGACAATAGGTACCCTTTCCACACTAATCAACCCTTGCCAAATTACCTCTTATACGAATACATATTTGCCAAGAATATAGATAAAAGTTATATAAAGTTACTCTTCTTTCTCAGTCCTATAACTGAGTGAAATTTCTGATGTTTGAGTATTTATGCTTATTCTAGATATAAAAATATGTTAATATACTCCATGTAAATGCATGAAAATAAAATAATAATGACGCAAAGGGCAAGAAAATTACAAAATAATGACGTAAAATGAAGAAGAAAGACCTCAATATGAAACATATTCTAAAACAAAAAATAACGTAATAAATTGGCATTCTTATTATCTCGGGCCATGATCGTTATTTATGTAAAAGTTAGCAATGAATATGATGCACCGATTAAAAGAAGATAGCTAATCAAAATCCGGGTCCTGCTTCTAATATTCAGCAGCAACAGTCAAAGACAAATTCTTTCCGCTCGTCTTCTCCTGAATAACCAATAATGCAAAAGACATGAATCCCTCAGACGAACTCATTCCAGTTAAACTCTGTCTCAAAATTGTGAGATAAAATATATTCCAGAAAGCAGATAAAAGTCAGAGGCAGTGACAAAGTTATTCTTAGTTAAAATACATTTGAAAACACACCTTGGATCCGCGGACCCCTTTCAAATCACTCACGGTCCCCAGAGATCTGCGGACCACACGTTGGGAACCGCTTGGCTACATGATAATGACAGGGAAACGAATGTATTTTAAGAAAATGTGGCCAACGATTACTCCCCTAGCACAAATGTCACATTTGGTTAGGAATCGAACCGCGATCTCTTTTGTGAGAACCAGTCATCTGAGCTACGGCTATCCTGGAGGAAGAAGGGAAATGGAAAATCCTGTTAAACTACATCACGGTTTCATGGCAGATTACAACATGGTAATATTATACCGAATTAAGACACGTGAACAGCTAGCAGTCGACAATATGGCATGTTCAGAGTTGCAAACTGCTGTGTTAAGCGTAACAGTTCTCCGTCGAAGAGAATTTCTGACTACATTACACATGTACACAGTCTGAGGAGCTTGCTGTCTGCCGGCATCGTTCCTATAGACGTCGCATACAAACACATCAGTTAACCAAAAAGCACATTTCGTTTCAATTATCCGGCCTCGCGCTCAAAAGCCGGGGCAGACTCCAGCTCTGTACTGTGAGCTCTGATCCCAGCCTGTGAAGAAATTATGAACAGATCACCTAGCCGCCCAGATGCACTGCGGTACCAGAGCATCCAAGTATTACCGCAGTGTAGGCGAGCAGACCTTTTCATTATAGATCACTACACTCTACCTTCTTACTACACACACTGGTTGACATAATTCGAATTTTTGGTTGAGTCACGTTTCATGTACAGGAGACATGCTGGCAACACCAAATTCCACAGACAAATACATTAGTAGACCTCGACCTCATCGAGAGACTATTGAATGCATAGAAACAATTACATAGAAAGACCTCCAACTCAATGTATACTTTCGAGTGACTATCGAAGCGGTGTTAGTGCCAAGCAAATGGTGGAAAAAATAGGAACTACGTCTCATATTGCAAATCCCGATGGGTATTACAGGTGTCGATTGCACAAACAACAGTATCACTAGTGTTTTCTATATTACTCCCCAAAGCGGCGTAATGGCTTATAAGTTTAAATCAAATATTTAACCATAATATTCATACCACATACGGTTTTGGTTTTATATATGTATATATGAATATAATGTTTGAACATTAAACTGAAAACTATTGACAACACATTCCCTCTGTTACCCGATCTTTTTTTTCCACAGTTTTCTTTCATTCTTTTTTCTTTTATTAAGCTAACACAAACACAATACTCATGCCCGAGGTGGTACTCGAACCCACAAACCTTTGGACCAAGCTACAAAGACATTCGTGCCTCTGCTATTTGCGCCACCCAGGCCGACTTCCATTCACATCAACTGCCTGTGTCTTTAATATTCAAACATAAGAAGATCTCCAACATCTAATCAGTGACCAGCTGAACAGAAATGGCTAACATGACTAATTTCTCTCTGCCTAAAATTCTAATTCGGCTACACAAAAATATGATTTTAAGCTTAATAGAAATCTTATAAAACTGACAAATTCTGTAAATAATGGATATACTAAAATGGTGAGATTGGCAGAATTTATAACCTGTTTTCTCCCATCATTCCCACCAGAACACAGCTAGCAACACGCCGGCCAGAATGCAGCAAACTGACGAACTTTTATGATTATCTGCTTGCGTCATAATCAGGCTTCGGTCCTGGGCACAGAAACGCATGAAGTTCAGAACGCACGAACGATTGTGTTGTGTTAGCCGAGCTAGCAACACGCCTGCCAGATTGCAGCGAACTGACGGACTTTTATGATTATCTGCCTTGCGTCATAATCAGGCTTCAGTCCTGAGCACAGAAACGCATGAAGTTCAGAACGCAGGTCGATAGTGTTGTGTTAGTCGAGTGGAGTGGGAAATGGAGCGCGCCGTTATTTCGTGTTACAACATGTAAACAGTCCGTCATAATACGACACAAAATATATTTCACTCTGTAGAGATGCAGTATATTAAGTAAATTCCTATTGTAGACAATAAATGTCTACCATTAAAGTATTAACGTGAGGTGTAATCTTCAATCAGGTGTCCCTACGACGAAACCTGTTACACGTACCGCAGCCAAGCAGCAATACACACAATGGTAATGCACATTACGGACCCACCTGTGCTGTTGCAGTCACCCTTCCACACGGGTCATGACGTCATTTATACTCCATGTACTGTAAACCTCATACTGGTTCCTCTGTGGTCCTAGTCCGAAGCTTGGTCATAATAGTTAAAACCCTGTAAAATACTACCCCAGGAAGCTTTGACAGTGGGCCAGAGATTGAGGGATAGTGCAAAGCTATAGTGAGGATCACGTAAGAGCAGTTCCTAAAAGTCTAATTTGGCCGTCTCTTCAGTGTTGCCAACTAATACCAGATATCACCAAAGAGGGTAACATCACAATGCTACGTTCTTTTTAAATGTTATGTTTTATTTAACGACGCTCGCAACTGCAGAGGTTATATCAGCGTCGCCGGATGTGCCGGAATTTTGTCCCGCAGGAGTTCTTTTACATGCCAGTAAATCTACTGACATGAGCCTGTCGTATTTAAGCACTTAAATGCCATCGACCTGGCCCGGGATCGAACCCGCAACCTTGGGCATAGAAGGCCAGCGCTATACAAACTCGCCAACCAGGTCGACTGCTACGTACTGAAATAATAATAATAATAATAATAATAATAATAATAATAATATAGTATTAACAATCACAATGTCTTGCTTATTTACTAACATCTCATTTTTATGAGGCTAGGTGTTTCCTAAATGTAAATAAATTTATGAAATAGTATGTTTTACTCCTGGAATTCTCGCATATTATGTTGGTGATTAGTATGATCTAACATTACGTAAAATCTATTTTGTCTGGCGGCATGAAATTCATTGCTTTGACTAAACACTTTATGATTCATGAGATCTAACCTAAAAATGTATTTACTTGCTTGCATTTTCATCAGTTTCCTTTACTGCAAACCGAAATTATTCCTGCCAACATGAACAGTTAGAAAATAACTGCCAGTTGTAGTATTTGACAGTACCCGAAATTTGAAACGAAGTTGGTAAAACAAAATTCAAACTGAGAGCTAGAAAATCACTATAATCCACTAGCATATGTACATCATAGGGGAATATTGGTTAGGTTTCACTGTTAGGGTATTAAGTAAGGTTATCCGGACTATACTCTGCACTGCATATTTTGTTCACCATAAATTTCACTTCGATATACCTGTATTCGAATCCGGTTGTTGACATTGTAGACATTGTTGACAAGTGGTGCAAGTGAAATTTATTAGGAATAAAATATGTTTATATTACTTTGACGTGTTAATTTGTACTAAGACTTGCGTTTGGAGAGAGGAATGACTCCTTTCTGTGATTGGCTGCACCATTGAGGGCGTGTCTAGGAATATTACGAATATTTGATACTTCTAAGCTCATGGAAGGCTTAAAGGCTGCTCACGGCCTACTGTATAATATTTTGCAAAATTATAAAGTGGAATTTATATTAAAACACTGAACAGAACTTCTAAAATAATGTATTTTTTTATTTGCCAGGATTGGACTTCGTAATTTCAGAAAATATCATTATTGTACGATGTATTAATAAATATCTTATAACTGAATATGTTGTATAGAAAGTGAAATAATGCGTATGGTTTGTGAAATGTTTTAAAATGTAACTTTATTAAATATTTATACGGCACCAATAATATTAAAATTAATCGTGTATTATAGTAAAACTTTTCGACAGTAATTTACCAAAACGTACCTTATGCGATAAGATTTAATAATAAATGGCTCTGTTGAATTTCCGAAACAATATTTTGTGTTTTGCATTGTAGACCTGTGATTGCCAATAAGGCCTTCATCATAGGGTATGTGCCTTTTATGATAAAATATTAATTACAGCCAAAATGAGAAGAAAAAGTACAGGTAGACGTAATTAGGACAGTTCAAATAGAAATAATATTTCGTAATTGAAAAACATAAAGTACCGATGGTAAGTTTAGTTTATTTCATCGAATATTTTAAAAACTAGTCATTGGAACAATTAACACTTGTTTCAAATCTTAATAAAAAAATTAAATCCATATAGTCCATGACTTATCATTGGAAACAGCAAGAATTATTGGCACACTCATTGCAAACTAGGAGCTGATTAATGTGGCAAAATTTTGAGAAGGGAGATGTGCTGTATGTATATTTGTTAGAAATTATATAAATTTCAATAATGATAATAGCTTTTCAAAATTTAGCGGAGAGCAGATTTAGAACTCTGTGTTGTAGAATTAGAATGAAGCAAGAGGTTTATGCAGGTTGCTCTCTGAATACTTCCAACATTTCCTTATTGGTAATAGAAAATGTATAACACATAGTCTACATGTTAAAAACACAAATGGGCCTACATGTTTTACGGAAACTGAAATACTATCTTACTGAGAACACTAGAAAGTAACTTTCCAACTGGAAAAAAAAAAAAAAAGATCGACTATTTCAATTCATTATATAATTTTAAGAAAGAGTAGATTAGAAAGTTATGGTACTATATAGTTTCCATTATAAATGCTCTTTCAGGTCATGATGCCCAACCAATAACTATGCACAATAATCTTGTTGCAACAAAACACCAGTCTAAAGTTTGGTTGTCATAAATGAAGAATATTTAAAGCACTTTGAATCTAAGTTAAAATATGAAACCTGAGAATCAGGATATAGCGATGACATGAATAGTAATTTCGATGCGTTTCAAAATACATTCTTAAATATCTTTGAATCTATAATAAAATTATAAAAATTCCAACACATCTATAACCAATGGATTACACAAGGCATAAAAATCCCTTGTGAAATTAAGAGCAGCCCAGTAGCATGGGAGTGTAGAGAGCCTCCCTAAATGTGAAAAGAATAGAAGGGTACACGGGAAAAACGATCAAGGTCCATCAAAACTCGAAATTGAATTAATAATGCCATATTATAGTGGAAAGGAAGTACTATCATGTGGTCTAGCTAGTAAAAAGAAATAATCGTTCTTGACATTCCACTACGTCAATTTCTATTAAATACACACAAAACAAAGTATTAAGTGCTTAAACTTTAAAATTCGTTTTTCTCGAAACTTTCTCAAATGAATCTTGATCGTTATTCCCCCATTTGAGGTGAAATAATGTTCGTAAGTAGTTGAATGATTATTCAGTTCATTGAATTTATAAAATTACATTCATTATCCTTTTGTTTATTGGTAATATTGCATTATTTAGCCTATTTATTTATTTCATCAATCTTTATTCACGTCATGGCGGATTAGATGTCATAAACTTATTGCATTATAGTTATTATTCTTAATTATTTCATACTATGGAATATTCTTTAGTTCAGATATTTTTAAAAATAATTATTTCCTGTTGTTTTAATTCCAACTGTAAGGTATCAAAATAGGCTATATGAAAATATCAAATTCAGAAGCACAATAAGCTTTAGGCTGCAGTGCAAGTCTTTGGGCCTCTCCCCCGTAAAAAAATAGAAATGTACACTAGATATTATATGTTCCAATACATACTTACATGATGCAATATAAACCTAGAGGACATCGTCGACCAGGAAGACCGTTAAGAAGACTGCTAGATGGGGCCGAAACAGGTCTACAGAGGCCTAATTCGTGAAGGATGATGATGATGATGACATACTTACATAAGTGTTATGCCCATGGGCAGGTCTTTCACTGCAAACCAGCATTCTTCAATCTTTACAATTTTGTGCTTTCCTCATATGATCCACATATGTTCTAATAATTATTATTTATCTTCCTCAAATAAATAAAACATCATGTATCATAGGGAAATAATACTTTACTATTTTACCTTGTGCTATCTGGACATACTAATCTTATATTTTTTCTCCTACAGTAATAATAATGTGTTTAATATAGCTTATAACCTACAAATAGGAAATTGGCTGCTCTTTTCTTCTTCTTTTTTCGATCAAGTTAGCCAAAACATATCACAATGAGTTCAGAACGGAAATCAATCCTGAGAAAATAACAGCACCAGCCCCAGAGTCAATCACAAGTAGAAAAGTGGATCTTTGGATACTTCCAAGGACTTGAGTGCAGAAGTCATACCTAACGTCAGTGTCAGTTTGCCCAGCATTATTCAGAATACAGAAATGAAGAAAAAAAATCCACTCTTTCTCACGCACTCGAAGATCTTAATAATAGTGAACATACCCAACCTTACCTTCCTGTCTGTCCAGTCACTGTCTCAGAGGCCATAGCTGGGCTTTTTTCTATTCCTGGTGTAAGACATGGCACGTCCACTGCTGTGGAATAATGGTTAGCACATCTGACCGTGTAATGAGCGGGCTCGGGTTCAAACCCTGGTTGGGGTTTTTTTCCGGGATTTCCCCTCAATCAATTAAAGCAGAATTGCTGGGTAACTTTCGGCATTTGACCTCGGACTCATTTTGGCATTATTAATTCACATTATTATCATCATCCAAACCACAGTCCAGGTTAAGTTCGCAGTGCGGCGTGCTGTACTCGTACAGGAGCGCGGCTGTTCAGCTACACAATCATTCACAGAATAGGAGTGATAAGCACACTAAGCCTCAGGCTGCAGTGAAGCCTTTGCGTACCTCCTCCTTGACAAGGAGAAAAGACGCGGGACTGGCTTGAGTACTCCGTTATAAATAATGCTGCATATTGCTTAATATGTAGAAAATTTCCCTCTGAACACTCACTCAGCATTGATCAAAACAGAGTTTAGGAATTGGAAGCATCAAAAATGAAAGACAGGTCTGGAGATGTGCAAGTTTTAATTTAGAGAGATCTCAATGCCACATCCTATTTCTTCATTCCTTCAGTCACCACCTTCTTTCAATTATTGGAGCAATCTCTGAAGTATATCTCTTCTTTGATATTTGTAAGCAGCTGTGTTTTCAAGAAAAGCCTTGCTGAAATTTATCAACGCATGTCTTTAAAAAGGTTAATGAGACAATAACGGATAGGTCACCTCAGTCACTTCAAGTTATAATGTCTGACAAATACCATTTCTTTTCTACCCTTGTTAGATACTGAGAACATGGTGTGATAATTTGGGAACTCAGAAATTAGAAGCGCTTGGATTGCTTAATGAGATATATTATGCAGTCTCAGTGTTTCTTTTTTTCACTGCAGCCATGTCATTTGTAAAGTGCTGGGATATTTTGAACCTGTACGTTTGAGCCTATAAGGAAAAAACATTAATATTACAGCAGCTTTGGGTCTAGTTAGGCCTAATTGTATCATAGGCAGTTACAGGAAACAAGAAATGACTCCATATTCACAAACTTGTTAGAGGCAGCCCAAAAAAATCTTAAAATGTAATTAACCATGTCATAATCAAGGAAACACAGTGCTCCGAAAGTATATAATATTTAGTTACACCCCTCTGATTGAGGTTCTGGCTGATATGTATTGTACATTTATTACCAGGCAGTGTATCTCTCTTGATAACGTGTCAGAGGAAGAACAATAATTTTTTTATACATTTTAAATGTGATTAGTGAAATTTGTTACTGGGCAGTGAGGAGGGGGAAGGAACTGGCCACCCTAACCTATTATGTCCTGGCTTAATTGCCTCATGAATGATGCCTTATTTGTGTCAATTATGAAGTTCCAATCTGTCTTCGGATGGTTGATTAAACAATTAAGTTATAAGGACCTCAATAAGGATATGGATGTTTGTTTTAAATTTTACAAAAAAAAATTGAGAAAATTTTTTCTAGTGTAATTATATTTCGAAGTGTTATTAAATAGGCTGTTTTCTCTCCTTTCCTATAAGCATCTTTACTTTTTTTTCTAATTTAATACTGCAAAATACAGTTGTATTTAACAGCTTCTAAACTAATCCTGTGCATCAATTTCTTTTACAATTTATGTTTATATTACTTCGTTTTTCTTCAATTTGATTTGAATTTACTTCTTATTATTCTTCAGAGATTCATTACAGGTATCTCTTCATTCATTACATTTAAAGTATATTTTACAATTTTCCTCGTTTAATTATTTTTGTACCTGTATGTTTCCCATTACAATTGCATGTTTTTAACAGTTTTGGTTGGATTCAAGAGTAAAAGGCAAAGAATAAGCAACATAATGTTGTTATAGAAAATGTGACACATTACTTGTCTCCTCCTCCCAAAATTTATGATGCCCCTCTCCCAAATTTAAGGATCTGGCTATGTACTGGTACCTAAGAGAACTATGTATATTCTAAGTATAATTAATAGTAACAATCCCAAATTAAAAGCTCACTTTAAAAAAATTATTTACTTTTAACAAAATATTTCTAAACTAAGATAACAAAATTAAAACAACTTGGAATATAATTAGAAAAGAGTGCGGAAGGTTTAGAAGTAAGGAAACAAGCTATACTCTTGTAACAAATAGGCTAATACAGAAACCTCGGATACAACAGAAATCGCAAACATATTCAACCAACACTTTCTCCCAACAACTAATAACCTGTACATCCAACAGCTTAACAACAAAACTAATAATGATAATAATAATAATAATAATAATAATAATAATAATAATATTACTATTATACCATCGATTTCTTAGAAGTGGCTCTTCCTACATCTTGGCAAATATACAAATTTTAACAAATTCACGAGAAATAAGTACAATGATTAATTTCCAGGGACATTGAATTATTCAATTGTTATCCCTTTATCAAAAAATGAGACAAAACCACTCCCAAAAATTACAAGTCTATATCCTTTCTACAAATTTTCTCAGATGTCTTCGAAAAACTTATGTATAAGAGGATAGGTACTACATTTTCATCCCAGAACAATATTGAGTTACAGGAAGAATAAATAAATTGAGCAAGCAACATTTAATTTAACTGATAAAATTCTGGAAGCAATTAATACAAGATTACAAATAGGAGGGATATTTTGTGATCTCTCCAAAGCCTTCAATTGTATATATCTTCAAATTCTACTAAAGGAATTACAATACAATGGAACTAAATACATAGCATACCAATGGTTTCAATCATATCTCCTAAACAGAATACAAACGGTTGAAATCCTTGCACTTCCTTAAATCTATTTCAATGTGAGGAAATGTTCATAGTGGAATTACACAAATGTGTACATTTGTAATTTTCGTAAATGATCTTGGCCCACTAAAATGAACAAAACATCTGTGGGTTTTTCACAAAGGAAGTAGGTTATTACAATTATACTTCAGAATTTTGTTTTTTTTTCCGTTTCCTTAAAAAATAGTTTTGTACTACAAAAAAAAAGTAATTAGAATAACAGTAGATCCCAAATCTCGGAAATTGTACAGGTCTATTAAAAAAAACTGCAAATAATGCCATGGCTTTTCATTATATTTTTTTCATTAATAATCTTCCTTGTATGTGACAAATTTCAGAACCCGGATTCCTTCCTTTCTCTCTTCTTTCAAAATTCCAACCTTGTACACACAAAATAAATTATTGGCACTGAAAAGTGTCTTTTCGTAAGCATGATGATGACGTGAATTCGGCAAACGCAGGTAAATCTGCTCTTTTTAGTGTTTTAAGATATACTTAACTGTCAGAAAGGAATCCGTATACTGAAATTTTCCCGGCCAGTTTTACACTAGGGAATCCTAAACATCTTTAGCATGATCCCGGGCCCGGTCGATGGCATTTAAGTGTGCTTAAATGCGACAGGCTCATGTTAATAGATTTACTGGCATGTAGAACCCCTGCGGGACAAAATTCCGGCACATTCTGCGATGCAGATATAACCTCTGCAGTTGCGAGCGTCGTCAAATAAAACATAACTTTTTTTTTCTTTAGCACGACTTGTTGCTTGTAATTAAATAAACATAACGCATCCTGTCGTGATGTAAATTTCAAACTAAGTTTTTTTCTTCAAATCCGTGATTAAATACATGATAAGTTCGGAGCAAGGCCAACGTGCTGAAATGTTCGTTGCACTCGTTACATTTTTCTCCGCCTCCAGTTTTAAAACCATGGACTTTCTGAAAATGTCTGTATAAATTATACTTCTTTGTGAAAGTTTTATCGCATACATCACATGATACTGGAATAACTTCCTTAACATCTTCCATTTCAAATCACTTAAGTTATTCAATATTCAGTATTCACCAATTCAACATTATAGATAGTCACGCAGTAAGCCGTGAAGTGACCAAAATCGTTGTAGACGAGACTACGATTTCTTATGTAGGTATCCAACAATCCAGTAGGTATATTAGACACGCCTCCTGTAGAACGCCCAATCACAGAAAGGAGTCATTCCTCTCTCCAAACGCAAGTGTACTAAGTACCTTAGTTGACTAGTTTCGGCTTGGGAGCCATCTTCAGAACTGCGTGGTCTTTGCGTCTTCGCTTTCTTCACCTGCGGTGGAGGTGCATTTGTGTTGTGTAGTGTGGTGTTCTGAAATTCAGTTGTGTGTTGAGGATTTGTTGTTGTGTTTTTGTGGATCTGTATATTAACACACACTATTTGACTTCACACAACACAACATAAACGCACCCCCACGGGGGGGGGGCGAAGACGCTGGAGCTCAAACTAGTTAACTGAGGTACTTTTAAACTCAGTTCAAATGGACACGTGAAAGTAATATATACATATTTTATTCCTAAGTGATATAGTGTTAAACGTTGTGTAATCAAGATGTAAAATCGAAATAAATCTATCTATCTATCTATCTATCTATCTATCTATCTATCTATCTATCTATCTATCTATCTATCTATCTATCTATCTATCTATCTATCTATCTATCTATCTATCTATCTATCTATCTATCTATCTATCTATCTATCTATCTATCTATCTATCTATCTATCTATCTATCTATCTATCTATCTGTCTATCTATCTCTCTGTCTGTCTGTCTGTCTGTCTGTCTACCTACCAACCTATCTAATCTATCTCCCTACCTACCTACCTATCCATCCATCCATCC
Organism: Periplaneta americana; assembly: GCF_040183065.1. Classification (NCBI taxonomy): domain Eukaryota; kingdom Metazoa; phylum Arthropoda; class Insecta; order Blattodea; family Blattidae; genus Periplaneta; species Periplaneta americana. The sequence goes on along the minus strand of NC_091126.1, from coordinate 115,429,954 downwards.
ATCTATCTATCTATCTATCTATCTATCTATCTATCTATCTATCTATCTATCTATCTATCTATCTATCTATCTATCTATCTGTCTGTCTGTCTGTCTGTCTGTCTGTCTGTCTGTCTGTCTGTCTGTCTGTCTGTCTGTCTGTCTGTCTGTCTGTCTGTCTGTCTGCCTGCCTGCCTGCCTGCCTGCCTGCCTGCCTGCCTGCCTACCTACCTACCTACCTAGCTATCTATCTATCTATCTATCTATCTATCTATCTATCTATCTATCTATCTATCTATCTATCTATCTATCTATCTATCTATCTACCTGCCTGTTTATTTGTTTACATAGGTTTTTCAAACACATTCCCCTGTATTGTATAGGACATAGGTGTACTGCTTGTTTATCGCTTGCTCTAAAATGCAAATGCAACATTTTCTATGGTTTTATGTAGTATATCTGTTCGTGAAACATTTTACAAGTTGAAGATGATAGAAGCCCGTCTTCCTCGGAAATTTAATAGTTTCAGTGATTGACTGCCAGGTACTTTGTCCCTAGACATCGCAGTAGAGAAAAATCGCATTCTCTGGTGTTTTTGTAGTCAGCTCTTTCGTATGACACATGACCAAGCGAGGGCATTGTCTTGTCTATAATCGGGAAGTGAAGTTGGTTATTTCCGTATCATTGGAAACGTTTACAAAAGTAACGGCTAAGCAGTTTGCTTCGATGTGGAAAGAAGCACATCTAAACCAGGGCTATAGAAAGCCCTTCTATAGCCCTGCATCTAAACAGTTTGGACCGTATTGATAGACATTTTAGCGCGGGTTTCCGGTGGATGATCAGCGTTTTTCTTATTCATAAACCAGTGTTAGCGATAGGATATGATTTGAATTCTGTACTAGTAACCAGTGGATAGCCGGGACCAGCTTAGTACGCTCGTAGCGCGTGCTGCGAAATGTCTATGAATAGCACCCTATGTCTCTATCGGAAAAAGTTTCAGTGACATGCTTTTACATTATTAGCTATATTAAATAGACGTCTTTGACAGGGCAAAAATGCTTGACAAAATGAGTTTTAATTTTATCTATCAGTGTTATCGCAGGGACCGGAGACTTTTAGGTTTTTAAAAAGACCATTTTAGTTTTTTGGAATAAGTGAAATAGTTTTCTTTGGATTTTATGCCCAACCTGTGAAAGGGGTCGCAAAAACTGATCGTTAGAAATGTATCATTACAATTATTTATAAAACATTAATAAATATTTATTAAGGCAGCATGGGTCCACCGCTGTGGTCTCGTGTTAGCGTGTTCACTCTCGAACCCAGCGGGCCGGGGTTCGATTCCTCGCTTGGATCGAGTTACCTGGGTGAGGTTTTTTCGGGGTTTTTCCCTCACTCCTATGGATGAATATCATATAATTTGATCCTTTATCAGGCGTATGGAACCCCACTCATTCTCGCCACTTTCATCCCCCCTCATCATCCTTTCCTTATCATTCGGTTGTCTTTCTTGGTTTTCATATCGCGCCTGCGGCGGCCCTCCGAAGCTCCTGGCGCTCTCGGCCGGCCTCCATGGATATGTCACTGCATGGTAGTTTGGTGACCCAGCAGCGAAACCCACTCCCCTCCCGACGAGAGTGTTAGGGGTTAGGTCGGTTCGGCGTGGGTGTGGTCGTTGCGCTACAACTCATCCCAGGGGCGCACAATAGACCTCATAGGGATGTTCCCCTCCTGGCCCCATAGAGAGAAAAAAAGCAACATGGACCACGAAACTGACCTTTTCAAGAACCAAACTATTTATAAAAATTTATGAGATTCGAAATTTTTCCTCCTTCCCCTTTAAGATTATTTGTAGTTTGAATAAATTATTGTAACAATTAACATTTTACCTAATATAATTTGTCTTGATGTAACTGCATAAATTTCAATTTTCAATAGATTAAAGGTATAGTACATACACAACTTTTGAATTAAATTAGTTCAAGCTTGATCAAGAATTATTTTAAGAACTAACAAACAAACAAAACAACATTATATACTGGTACTGTTCCCGGTTGCAATATATGACCAAATACTTTTCAAGATTCTCGACTGAAAAGTTTTTTCTATTGCCTCCAAAAATACATTTTAAGGACGAAAAGGTTCTGATTCTCGACTGAGAAGTTTTTTCTATTGCCTCTCAAAATACACTTAAAGATAAAAAGGTTCTTTTGACAGAACATGACGTCATAGGTGCAAATTTCATCGCTGCCACTGCAGCAGGTACCCACGGTAATTGACAACTGAAGCATTCCCCCTGGAGAATGGAGCAAATATATTTTTTTATTTTTTCAAACCCTGGATTCCTCTGCAATACTTTCTTCAGTTTTATTGTGACGGCTTCACCCATGGGTCCTGGTACTTGTTTCAGTAGAAGTGAGCCAATGACACGAATTGCATCTTTCACTTGTAGCGATGTAGATTCCATGTACCAAATATATTTTGGAAGGTCACTGAAATGTGCCTTGAGAAACGTAAGGGAGCCATAGATGTTGTCACTGCTAAGTACAGATTTTGTTTCAGAGATTGAGGCAATCTCCTCCACGTCGAGAGTGTTCTTCCCCCCCCCTCTCTCTCTCCCGCTCTCTCTCGAAATGTATTGATATTTCTCTCAAAATAAAACAAATCAATATATAACGCAGTAAATACAGGATGGCACTTATCAACAGTGACTTGTTTTTTTAACGTACTAATGTCCAATTAGGCTTTTTTAGGTTCAACAGAATTCAAATATGTGACTCTTACCATCATGATTAGGAAAAGTAATGAAGAAATTAGGAGTTCAGAAGCAAGTAAAAAAATAGGCAAAAACCTACAAATCCGGTCCCTACTGATCAGTATGACTTGAACCTAGTCCACCGCTCTGGTCTCGTGGTAACGTGTTCGCTCCCGAACCCATCGGGCCTGGGTTCGATTTCCCGCTTGGGATGAGTTTCCTGGGTGAGGTTTCTTCGGAATTTTTCCCTCACTCCTATGGATGAATATCAGGTAACTTTATCAGGAGTATGGAACCCCACTCATTCTCGTCACTTTCTTTCCCCCTCCCCTCATCATCCTTTCCCCATCATTCCGGTTGTCTTTCTTGATTTTCAGATCGCGCCTGCGGCGGCTCTCCGGAGCTGCTAGCGCTCTCGACCGGCCTCCATGGATATTTCAAAGCGTGGTAGTTGGTGACCCAGCAGTGGAACCCACTCCCCTCCCGACGGGAGAGGTGGCCTACACCTCAGACCTTTGAGGCTCCGGGAGGGGTGGCGTACACCTCAGACCGTTTGAGGGGGGAAAGTGAGGGGAGGCTGTTGGGGGTGGAATGGTACACGGATTTTGAGGGATCGCGCGACTGGTCGTTAGGGTGATGGCGGTTAGGTCGGTTCGGCGTGGGTACGATCGGTGGGCTTGCACAATAGACCACAGGTCGCTGTGCACACGGATGTTCCCCTCCCGGTCTCACAGAGAGAAAAAATGACTTGAAGCTACTTCTCAAATAAACAGATCAACACAGAACAAGTTGACGCAACTTATTCATATACAGTGAGGTCGTAACAATAATAATAATAATAATAATAATAATAATAATAATAATAATAATAATAATACGAACCATTAAAGAATACGTTTTGCGAAAAGCCACTGAGGGCCAAGGCCTACTAGTCGAGTGCTGCTTCAGCAGAGGTGAGCGATCATCCAGCCAGTGCGGGGTTAACGTGTGGTAAGCACAATGATCCCCTCCAGCCGTTATAAGTGACTTGGGAACCCGTATTTCTCTACTCACTGTGGCTCCCAAATTCATCACGAAGCTTTACTGGCCACCAATCCCATACACTGGCAGCAACTTCAAGTGAAAATTCTTCAACATGAAGACTCTGATCTATCGTTAATTTCATAACGCTAGTTCAGGCCCTTGTACATTGCAGCTACGGCACGGGATAATAATAATAATAATAATAAAATGAAAAAAGCTAAATTACATACATGTAAGACTGCAACTATGCCTATTTAGTGTGTTTGTGAGACATGGACACACAAAATCAGACGAGAATAAATTGACAGTTTTTTAGTAAATTTTTTTTGGGGAAATATTGGGAGCAGTTCGAGATGCATGAGATGCATATACTTTGGAATGGAAGAAACTACACAAAGAAATTGATTTTTGTAAATGAACCTAATATTGTGGTCAGAATTAAAGTAAGAAGACTATGAAGGATTGGACATATGCTACGAGCTCCAGCAGAAAGAAGAAAATGGGGTGTTCACAGTAACGCCTTTAGGGAAAAGACCAGTGGAAAGACATAGGATTAGACATTTGAACAATATGAAGGAGAACCTACAATTTTATAAATTTATGACAACTGACAATTTGTTTGTCAAGGCAGGGTGCAGTGATACTGTATTGTAAACTCAGCAGCCAAAAGGTTTCATAGCTTATAAGAAGCAGCGAAACTTAGTGACCGATGAAACAGGTTTGTTGTTACTTTACTATAGGTACGGGGTTTGTTTACTTGACCGTGTGTAGAGTCATGGTCAGTGGTGGAGAGGGATAGGCAGAGATCACAGATTTTCGTATAATGAATTGAAGTGTAGAGTGAATATACTAATTTCTGTAATGTGAAGGAGTCGGTGGGCAAATTAATAAATTAACCATTTCAGTTTGGACTTAAAAACTGAAATATAATACTTATTTAAGCATGTCAGTAAACTAGTGATTCAGAAAATTGAAAAATACAAGATACGTGATTCATGTTCATTGTTTGTAAATTTTAATGAATTATTCAACCAAGATATTGTGCAGATAGATGTTGATAATGTTAATACGCTCACAGAAATGGTTAAAACAATGAGTTGCTTCAAGGATATAAAGTGTACTGATTGCAGTGTAGCATTCCTTACTTCGAAAGTAATCATTTTGAAACAATCATCCAACACTTCCAATGTTAAATTTTATGTGTTTGAGGCATCACGAGCTCTCATGTTGAATTACTCTGAATTATTCTGACGCATAATATGTAATAAATCTCTTTCCAATTTATACGAAAATATTGCTATTTATCTTATAACAAATAGACGATAAACCGTAAATATAATATTCTTATTTTTTATTTATTTTTGTAGGTTCTTTTACGTCGCTTTATCAACAGCTTAGGTTACTTAGCGTCTAAATGAGGTGAAGGTGATAATACCGGTGAAATGAGTCCGGCATCCAGCACCGAACGTTACCCAGCATTTGCTCATATTGGGTTGAGGGAGAAACCCGAAAAACACCTCAACCAGGTAACATGCCCCGACCGGGAATCGCCCCGGGCCACCTGGTTTTGCGGCCAGACGCGCTAACCGTTACTCCACAGATGTGGAGTAATATTTTATCACGATCTTTTTTCGACATTAAAGCGAAATTCTGTGGTCCCTAGTCCATGATGTAAATTAATCGTCGACTGCGACACAAAACACAAGCAGCTAACAGCTGGGGTGACGCCGTCTTAAGGTGCAAGACTTGCAACAGAACATCGTAGCGCAACCGCGCTGCGATCCTATCTGGATAGCGAACGATATTTCGCAACATCGGCGCGTAGCGTGAGCCCGCAAGCTGATCGTTTTGGACCGAGAGGCGCTGAGTTGCACCACTTGTCGTTTATTCCAAGGAAAAATCAAAGGATCCAGGGGCCCGTTTCACAATCCTTACAAATTACAAATTAACAATTTATAAATAACAAGTAAAAGATTACAAATGCTTGTAAATTGTGTTTCACAATGCTATTTTATTAGTTTGTAAAGTCTGACGAACTTTACAAAATCAGCTAAAGACATTTACAAATACGCATTATTGGTTACGCAATATCGCCAACGACAGTTTACAAAAATCGCTAAGGAGCAGAGCTAAAGTCGCTGTATTTTTACTACTATCGATACATATGTTTATATTTTGTACTAAAATAGATTATTCTAAGCTTGCTGATTCATATTTCACCAACAGAAAATATAAAGTATTGTTAAAAAAATTAAAAGTATTTAGATTTTTATATATTGGCGACAATGGAGTTTCATGTGATGTGATTGGTCGAGTATACCAATACATCTATTACTTAAATGACCAAAGTTAGCACAAAATTCAGTGAAATAAGTAAATAACAGATTTGGTCTACGTACAAATATGCAATTGATAAAATAATTACGATGTCTAAACACAAAATCAGGTTAATTTTTTGTGTTCATCCATCAGTATTTATTAATGTTTCATACCTAACCTCACAAACATTAGTGATCCCATCAGCAGCATAAAAATTCTGTGCTATATTATAGTAAATAACATTTTGGTGATCAAAAACGTGCCCCGAATTTAACTCTTCTGACAACATCAACTATCCTGTGCGCACTTTTGCACACTGATATCTTAGAAATTCCGTGCTTATCTGCTAACCCACGGAACTGAATGGTGACTGCATCCAATGCAAAACAATACAGTTCTCGCTTTGAGGTTAGGGCATCACTTTTCTCTTTTGGATGTTGGATAAATGATGTCCCATATCTTGTAGGAGAGATTCCAGCGAAACGGGACTCGAAACGACTTCAGAATACCGCGTAAGTAGTGTCGCTATTGCATTATTGAATTATTTATTTTTGGTGCAGGGAACTTCTTTATTAAGTGCGAGTATTTATTAAATACAGTCTTCGTATATAAATACTTACGCGGTATTCTGAAATATAGCGCTGGACTCATTCGAAACCTTTCATTAAATTTATACAATGATACGATCGTGTTATTAATTCTTGCCCGGAGAATTTTACGTATACGTCTTCGTTTGATTAGGCCTAAATTCAATATCTTAGTCTGAGTCATTAGAACTCCTTAATAACATCAAAACTGCTTTAATTTAATTCTTAATATTATCCAGTTAATAAAAAATTAATTTAGTAAGTATTTTTTTATTGTATTTATTCATAATTTGTTGCAATATCAAACTTTACATATCTCAGAGGTATTGTAGAAAATGTGCTAATTTTACAAGTAAAATTTACATGTTTGTAAAATTACTTTTCATTGTGAAACAGAATAATTGTAAAGTGAGCAAAATTTAATTTGTAAAGATTTGATTTCCTTTGTAAAGTTCGACATTACAAACAAAGATTGTGAAACAGAAGTTTACAATTTACAAGCAAAGTTTATAATTTACAAAGATTGTAAACATTGTGAAACAGGCCCCAGAGCGTTGAAGTTGCAGTAAATGTGGACATGCATGGAAGCTGGACGTGTAACAGCCATTCGTGCAGCACTGGCCTTCCATGAAGACGGTCCGGGTTCGGTCTGCGTGGAATGTATGATGGTAAAATAGACGTTGGATAAGGGTTTTCTCGGGGTACTCTGTTTCCCTCTTTCATTCCAACACTTCACTTCTCTTTCATTTCATCTCTCGGAACAACTGGATAATGCGGACCGCTCAGCAGCGGGGACTATGCTCACCACTAGTGACCTGGCCGTACCGAAATAAGACAATCGAAATTTCCCTAGTAAATTCGCGGCTATATTCTTTAAGCATTATTTCAAATGCAAGGTTTACGGAGTATAACGGTGGTCTTTTGAATGCAGTAGAAGAAAATCCAGATTTAGTAAGATATTATATCAGCTCATTACAGCGAAATTAAGGAAAACATATGATGTGATTTAGGAAATATCACTGAAATCGACAAAATAAAATTTCGTGGCAATCGTCGTCAAGCGCTAGCTAGGGTATGTAATTATAACCACATTGGCGTTGTATTTAGGTTCAGAGAAAAAGAGCTCGTCTTTACGAAATAAACGTTCAGCTGGCATAAAATTAATTATTGCTTTCATAACATTCCTTATCAATTTTACGAAAAAATTTTCATCAGAACAATGGGCGACTAGAAACATCACTATTGTCCACCGCTGTGGAGTAACGGTTAGCTTGCCTGACCGTGAACTAGCGGCACGGGTTCAAATCCTGGTTGAGGTTTTTTTCCGGGAGTTTACGTCAACCAATTAAGAGCAATTACTTGGTAACTTTCGGCACTGGACCCTGGACTCATTTCGCTGTTATTATCACCTTCATAGCATTCAGACGCTAGATAACCATAGATGTTGATCGTCTGACCGCGAAACCAGATGACCCGGGTTCGAATCCCGGTCGGGGAAAGTTACCTGGTTGAGGTTTTTTCCGGGGTTTTCCCTCAACCCAATACGAGGAAATTCTGGGCAACTTTCGGTGCTGGACCCGGACTCATTTCACCGGCATTATCACCTTCATTTCATTCAGACGCTAAATAACCTAGATGTTGATACAGTGTCGCAAAATAATAATAATAATAATAATAATAATAATAATAATAATAATGATAATTGCTTTATTTAACCTAGCAGAGTTAAAGCCGTAAGGCCTTCTCTTACACTCAACCAGGTTTAAAACTTGCTTACATAGTTGGACATAGAACTGGATCGGAATTAAGTAATTACATACTGATACAATTTAGGTACATAATGAGATCAAAAGAGGTAGTTACATAAAAATTTACCTCATAAAATAAAAATAAACGTAGTGGAATACATATTAATTTGTTAGAATCAAATACGAATCACATAAAAACAGAAGCCGATAATTCAATAACAAATGTACACAGTAAAAATAACAATAAACACATTAGTATACATATTAGTATTAGATTACAATTAAGTAGGATTCACATAATTAAACCAGAAACCGACAATTGAATAAAATGTACACAAAAAATAGATTAAGTTAATAATAAAAAAACAACACGGCGGGATACATATTGGCATTAAGTGATAAATAAACACCATTTACGTTATTACACAATAAAAATAAGAAACAAAAAATTAAAATAAATACATTGGAACACACTCCATTAAATATTTGCAACGCGTTAGGTCTGGCAACTCATCATAAGATATTTCTCTAATTTACATTTAAGGAAATTAAAGTTCGGCAGCCCTTGACTTCAGAAAATAACCCACTACAAAAATACTCGTACATCACTAGCGAAGCGAAAAGCACATTCGACAATGTTGAAACAAAAGAAAATGCGAGGGAGGTTTTAGTTCCTACGTAGTATGTCTCCTATCTCATTATTTATCCCCTCATCTAATCCACTCCAAACTTGTCTCATTCCTCGGCCTTATGTCGCTTAGCTCTTCCCTCATTTAACCCATGAAACATTTTAACTCGCAATATGTACGCGTTAGGTCTGGCAACTCATCATAAGATATTCTTCTAATTTACATTTAAGGAAATTAAAGTTCGGCAGCCCTTGACTTCAGAAAATAACCCACTACAAAAATACCCGTACATCACTAGCGAAGCGAAAAGCACATTCGACCATAATGAAACAAAAGAAAATGCGAGGGGGGTTTTAGTTCCTACGTAGTATGTCTCCTCTCTCATTATTTATCCCCTCATCTAATCCACTCCAAACTTGTCTCATTCCTCGGCCTTATGTCGCTTAGCTATTCCCTCATTTAACCCATGAAACCTTTTAACTCGCAATATGTACGTGTTAGGTCTGGCAACTCAACATAAGATATTTTTATAATTTATATTTAAGGAAATTAAAGTTCGGCAGCTCTTGACTTCAGAAAATAACCCATTACAAAAATACTCGTACATCACTAGCGAAGCGAAAAGCACATTCGACCATATTGAAACAAAAGAAAATGCGAGTGGGTTTTAGTTCCTACGTATTATGTCTCCTCTCACACTATTTATCCCCTCATCTAATCCACTCCAAACTTGTCTCATTCCTCGGCCTGATGTCGCTTAGCTATTCCCTCACTTACCCAATGAAACCTTTTAACTCGCAATATGTACGCGTTAGGACTGGCAACTTATAAGATATTTTTATAATTTATATTTAAGGAAATTAAAGTTCGGAAGCTCTTGACTTCAGAAAATAACCCATTACAAAAACACTCGTACATCACTAGCGAAGCGAAAAGCACATTCGACCATATTGAAAGAAAAGAAAATGCGAGTGGGTTTTAGTTCCTACGTATTATGTCTCCTCTCACACTATTTATCCCCTCATCTAATCCACTCCAAACCCTTTCTCATTCCTCGGCCTTATGTCGCTTAGCTATTCCCTCACTTAACCAATGAAACCTTTTAACTCGCAATATGTACGCGTTAGGTCTGGCAACTCATCATAAGATATTTTTCTAATTTTAAATTTAAGGAAATTAAAGTTCGGCAGCCCTTGACTTCAGAAAATAACCCACTACAAAAAATACTCGTACATCACTTGCGAAGCGAAAAGTACATTCGACCATATTGAAGCAAAAGAAAATGCGAGCGGGGTTTTAGTTCCTACGTAGTAGGCCTATGTCTCCTCTCACAATATTTATCCCCTCATTCAATCCACTCCAAGCTTGTCTCATTCCTCGGCCTTATGTCGCTTAGCTATCCCCTCATTTAACCCATGAAACCATTTAACTCGCAATATGTACGCAAATAAGTTGCGTTGCAAAATGATTCAACCCCTATACGTATGGCAAGTACGGGTTTCCGATGTTAATCTAGGTTCTAAGGGCTTGAGGCTCCAGGTTCTATTCGGGCTCTTTAGTACATGATGAAACCTTACCTGCAGGGTCAAGAAAAGACAGCCCACTTGTTAGTGTAGGATTAATGTCAATCAATTAGTCAATCAATCAACCATCAATCAACACCCATTCGTCTGTCTGTGTGGGCAGTGAACATGGAATGGACCGAGCAAAGCACGTTGCACTTTATGAAATTATACAGAGGTAAAGAAATTTTGTGAAATGCCAAACACCATAAGGAATTTTAACAAAAGTTTAAGGAACGATGCTTGGGAGCAGCTGGAGCGACCTTCATGTTACGACCCAGCGTTGCGGACCGATGATGCGGAGCGATCCATCAGTAGGTCGGTATTCCTGCGTAACAGTCAAAGGATTCAGCTCTCCAGTTGTAGTATGTGTGGACGCTGACACAAATACGTTGGACTGCGCATGCTGACGTCACACTGGGATGTTAATGATTGCAATTTGAATTTTATTGTTTCCGAATTATTATGAAATTCAGCAAACCATGCTGCACCAGTACCATGTTCATGCGTTATACTTATTTATGTTTATTTTATGTTCAACTTTATTATTATTATTATTATTATTATTATTATTATTATTATTATTATTATTATTATTATTATTATTAACATCATCAATTATAATCATACGACTATTTTATTGACTCTGATTATTTCCTGATTTATTGTAGTATTCAATGAGATCCAAAATTGTAACATCTATGTCAATTCACATTCGGAAACCAAAATCACTGTCCATATACAAAATATTACTGTCAATAATACGAATAATCAGCAAGTATGAAGTTATTGGCATGTAAAAATGTCTCAATAATATATTATTATACTAGCAAGTTTAAATAATAATAATTATTTGTATACATACTACTGATGTCTACACTTCGCTCAAACACACGCCATGATGAATTACTTATTAAAAATTAAATACACGCAAACACTAAAAAGTAATTAACACTTATTGGGAACACAAAATTGAAGTTACTCTCAATATCTCAATTGTTAATTGAACATAATTCAATACACCGATACGCAATGAGTCTAAATCACCGCCAATTACGGTGGTCAACTCCCTAGATTTTAACTTATTAAACAATAAAATACTACAATAATTTGGCATATCATATTTCTTCTGTCTGTGACTTTCTAATCTTACAGTTCTGCATTATGTGTATTAAAATCATGACAATTTACTCGTAATATTTTATTATATTCATTTTCGTCATGCGTAAACAGCATTAAACATTTATAAATAGAAGTATAGGCTATAAAGAGAAATACCAAGATTCTGTATTCCTAAAAAAAAATACAAGGTTTTGTACTTTAAATAACAAAATCGTTCTAATAACTCGTTTCTGAGCAATAAAGACTCTGCTAATATTTACAGCATTTCTCCTTAAAAGGTACCATGGTTAAAATGAAAATAATATATAGATAAGAAAGAATGTAGATTCCTAAGCTGTAAAAATAGCAAAATTTACGGTATTTAGCTTTTTTTAAAATAAAATGAATATAGGCCTACCATTGTATAGTGTTGTCAACAAAAAAATTCAAGAAACCTAATATTATTCACCGATGTAATATAACAATTAATAAAATTGATAGATGGATGGACAGACAGGCAGACAGACAGACATATTTATTCGTTCCATAATATCTTACAGTTACTTTAGGGTACAGAATAAAGAACATGTCAAATTCTTTCGTTTAAAATATAAAAATGCAAATATGAAATATATACAGAATTAATACCTTAATGACAATAACACATTATACAATAGAATATATTTATCATTTCATAGTATTAAAATATTTACACTACCAATATGTGAAATGTCAAGAATTCATCTACAGAATAGAGAGTGTGAGATATTAATTACGGTAATTTTTAGTTATACTTTAAATACCGCAGAATTTTGATTATGACTCAATGTCTTGAAGACTACTGAAAAAAAATTTATTGTTATGCAAGGTACTCCCTTTGATAGCATGATAAGTGTGATATTGGCGTTTGAAAATCATTCTTTCTGCAGGTATTTATACATGTATGGCTAAATTAGTTGGAAAATTTCTTTATTACATTAGAGGAAAGTTATTGAAGAGTATAATGTACTGATTTGTTAAAGTCAGAATCTCTAACAAATAAAAATTGGTCTACAAGATTCTATAGCCTTTGCGGCAAGTATTATTTTAATTTCTCTTTTTGTAGTAATATATTTTTACTCTCCCCAAAATATTATTTCGTAGAACATAATGAAATAAATATAGGCAAATATATAGTCTTTAAGATACTCCTATTTACGAATTGTTGTAACGACCTAATTGCGAAGCATGCTGAGCTACGTTTGGGGGTTTTTTCATTAATATGATGGTTGCAGTTTAATGGAGACCTATTATTAATATGCAAACCAGTAAATTAGGTTGTTGATGTTTCTAGTAGAGATATATTGTTGATACTTGTGTCTCATGTTTCTGAGATTAAATTTGAAGAGGTTTTCAATTGAATTATGTTAGTTTTATTAATGTTTAAAGCTAGTTTATCGGTTGTAACCAATCATAAATTTTAAGGAAAAATGTTTCTGTTTTATATTTGAATGTGGCAAAGTTGCTCTCTGTAATTATGATACTTGTGTCACCTGTAAATAGTATAGGATAATCTGTTCCTTTTATTAATGGGCCAAGATCATTTATAAAAATTAGAAAAAGAAGAGATCCTAATAGAGATCTTTGCGTGACCCCTGTATGAACTTTTCCCCATGTTGAAGTAGGTTTAAAGGTGTCACTGAATGCGTTGATTTCAACTTTTGTTTTCTGAAATGGAGATATGATTCAAACCACTGTTATGCTATGCCTTTAATAACATAGTATTCTAATTTTTTAAGTAGAATTTTATGATTAATACAGTCGAAAGCTTTGGAGAGATCACAAAATATCCCACCTATTTGTAATTTCCTATTAATTGCTTCCAGAATTTTATCAGGTAAATTAAACGAAGCTTGCTCACTTGATGTATTCTTTCTGAAACCACATTATTGTTCTGAAATGAGAATGTTGAAGCAATTAAGATGTTGGTATACTCTTTTATAAACAGAGTGAACAATAAGTATGGAATATTGCTAATAACTTCTTAAATTTTGCAAAAAAAAAAGTTTTATACAAAAAGCTCTTGGAGATAAACCATACAATATGACACCAGTGTTCGAAAAAGTTAGATATTCAGACATAAAGGGTGTGACAGTAAAGTTATTTTTTTTTTAATCATACTCTATAATATTAAAATTTACATATTCCGATTCTCCATTAAATGTTATGTTTGAATGCATACAAATTTTACCCACCGAGTTAGTTCTGTAGTAGCAAGTACTACATCCAGACTAGCCGGTCCGGGTTCGATTCCCGGCGGGGTCAGACATTTTCATGTAAATAGTGATAGTGATTCGTCCGTCGGGTGGGGACGTTGAGCCTGGCGGCCCCCTTGGTGCTACTCGGCAGAGTAGGCTACGTGCCGGCACCGGGTTTCCCCTTCGTCCTTCCTCACCATCATCATCCTCACCCATTCCCTACACTACACTTACATATACACTCACTCTAGTAGCCTACACGACATAATTGTTCATAGTTACACATCATGCATAACGTGGCCCCCCGAAGTGGTGTGCAATTTAAAAGTAGGCCACAGTCCTGCCATCTATGTGCAGTATGCGGAACCCGAATCACGCAAGTGAAATGAGTGAGCATTAGATACACAGATAATATTAAAATGGATTTGAGGGAGGTGGGATATGATGGTAGAGACTGGATTAGTCTTGCTCAGGATAGGGACCAATGGTGGGCTTATGTGCGAGCGGTAATGAACCTCCTAGTTCCTTAAAAGCCAGTAAGTACGTAAATAATGTTCCTAGTTGTTTTCATTTTATTAGTCAAGTTTAGAATAAATTGTTAAAGTAAAGTTATTTGGCTTTTAAGATTACTTTGTGTTTCATTTAACTGATAAAATTCTGGAAGCAATTAATAAAAAATTACAAGTAGGAGGAGTATTCTGTGATCTCTCCAAAGCCTTCGTCTGTATTAATCATAAAATTGTACTACAGAAATTAGACCTATTAATTTGCGGTCATTACTATTTCTATTTTAAATATATTGAGTTCTGTTTGTTTTGCATGAGATTCTTATGTATTGTGTAATCCAATTATTTTTAGATGTTTGAGAAATTTTGTGCTTTACAAGAAAACTTAGTTCAAAGATATTTAAGAATGTATTATGAAACGCATTGAATTTACTATTCATATCTTCATTGACATATACTGATTTCCAGGTTTCATTTTTTAATTTAGCTTCAAAGCCCTTTAAAGATTATTAAACTAATTTTAGTCTTGTGTGTTGATTCAGCAATGTTATTGCATATTATTGTATGTTTGCTAGAAATCGCATCGTCACTGCCACTCTTTCTTGAAATGAATGTGGTATCCTTCTTTACAACATTAGGCGCCAGGAAATATTTAAAGTCTGTAGGTGATATTCTGGTTACATTTTTATAATGTCCACCAACTGTTTTGAACTCCAAGTCAGCCAGAAAATTTGAATCACCACATTTATTTCTATTTGTATATGATATGTAACTATGTTTGCCACCAATTCCTCTGTTTCCGTTTCTTTTTGCACGCAAAATGCAAATAAATATAGGCTGCTGCAACTACGTCCATGATTAAAAGTAGGAGTACCTGAACTGGCGGACGCTGGTAGGTTAGGGCCCAGTTTTACCAAACTTCGTTACAATAACGCTAACAGCATGTTAACTAACGTGTTGTTAAAAATTAAACATCCTGTAAATGTAATAGTGTTTCACCAACCATTTGAGGTAAATTGGTTAGGTAACATGATGTTAAGAGTAATGTAACAGGAATCAAAGAAGTAGTGATTGTATGAAAGTTTACTGAATGTGCCTTTAGTTGGTGTAGTCATTTGTTTTAGCGGGGAATTGTATTTTTTACATTATGGAAGTATTGGAGACTAACATAATTACAACGGAAATCGAGAAAAAGGAAGTATAAGGAGCAGTAATTTTACCTCATATGAGAAATATAATTATTTTTGTATATCTAGCAATTATATGAATGTAATTGAACTCAAACATAGTGATGGAACTTTTATTAGGAAAAAGGAACAAACATGGGTCTCTTTAACTCAATATTTTCAATCGCCATTTGGATGTGAAAACGCAAACTATGAAACAAATCAATGTTATGAAAATATTAAAAGAAATGCTGCACAAGATACAGTGGAACCTTTGAAAACTGACGGTGGTACTTTCACTCTCAAAGTTGATATTTGTACGAAGATTCTTTCAATTATCCAGGATCCAATAGAAACAATAGAAAATGAAAATAATTCTGATGCTGAATAAGCGTTAACATTATTTTCATATCTTATATATCTAACATATCTTCACACGTTATTAGTCATAATTACATGTGAACTCTTAAATCAGTGAAATAAAGAAATATCGTTTTGAAAATCTGCAATTATATCTGAGTATTAATACGAAATAATAATCACAGAAATGCTTACGTTAATAAACACATATCTTCTCTTTACTGTGGATGCAGTGCTAATATTAATATGAATAATTTTAGTATTTATGAACATATCTATTCTGAATAATTATAAATGCTGAAGTATTGATTGCAGCTAATTGTTTTCACTGCAAATATATTTCGATATAATAATGCGGCGTGTAACATGTGTTCTCTGGCAGCCATTATTCACGCTGTAACAGGACGTTAAGGATTTAACTGAGGGAGTATGCTATGTTAATTTAACAGTGGGTTTAACATGATGATAGCAGTAACAACAATTGGTGAAACATCAATTCCGTTAAGTTTGCTGTTAAACTGCCTTAACGTAATGTTAAATATTTAACAAGGTTTGGTGCAACCGTGCCGTCGTGTTTCGGACTTCGGCGCGGGTTTAAAAAGTTCATCCCGCAACGTAATAGCGCAACCACCGTGCGTAGCATTGTCCTGGCGCTGGTCGTGGTTGCGCAACGGGTTTAGGCGCGCATATATGTACGAGGCTTTAGAAACAACTAAGGCAGAGTAGTTCAAGGGGAAGAAACGCACGCCGTCTTCTATTACACACAGTAGAGAGACTCTTGAACACAGTTAATCTGAAATCTCCTACCTCTCTCCCATCAGACACTAAGTTTCGCTGCTTGCTTACAAGGCTTAATAATAATAATAATAATAATAATAATAATAATAATAATAATAATAATAGTGATAATAATCTGATCTATGAATTTCAAGAGAAAATAGTAGTTCATATACCCTATCTATATGTCACAATCTGACTATATACACTGCCGAGCAAAAAAAAAAAAAAAAAAAGCAACACTTGAATAAATTTGAAATATCAAACCACAATACAAATTATAACATTACTGTGTGCTTCTGTGGGTCTGTTTGTGTTAGGCAAGTGTTAATTCATGTTTTGGAAAGGAAAGTATACCCACTGGATCACTTGTGACACCCGCTTTGCCACTTCCAGTTCCTTACTCTATATTTATTGCTGTGCCATTAAAATTTTACAACCCTAAACACACGCAGTTAAAACAAAGTTACAACACTATTGTTTTCTTTTTTGCTTATAATGGAATTGTGTAATATTGAACTCAGTTTTAAAGAAAATTTAAGAGAGTTAAGATGCCGTTAAGCCTCATTAACGCCGCTAGATCAGTCGTGTTGGTAGAGTATGACCGCAGCTTACATTATGTTGCATACAACTCCGTCGACGGCTTCACGTACAGTGCAAAGGTACAGGGAACTATGTTCATATTCTCGAAGACCGGAATATGGTAGGAAAAGGTCAACTTCTTGCAATAGATGACCAGTTCTTGTTCCTTCAAGTGCTGCGTAACCACCACACCACTGCGATCGAAGCCAGAAATCGACGAGAATAAGTCCGAGGTGTGAATGTCAGTGAGTGGACTGTGAGGAGGAGGTTACATGATGCTGGCCTGATCTCCATAAGACCTGTTATTGGCCCAGAACTTACAAGACAACATCGTCAAACTCGCTTACAGTTTGTAAAGGGACATCAGAAGTGGGCTGGCAAACAGTGGGGAACAGTTTGTTCTCAGATGAGTCCCGATTCTTCCTCAGAACCCCAAATGGAAGAGAGAAAGTGTGGAGGACTGGATAAAGGTATTCTCCATGCAACTTTTTATCAAGGACAGCATTTCATGGCGTTTCAGTGATGGTGTGGGCAGCATCAGTTTGATTGCACAAACGGACCTTGTCTTAGTGGATAGTGGGTCTCGTACTGTCCATCCCTGCATTGAAGAAATCCTTTGGCAGCATGTTCTTCCTTTTGCATCATATATTGGTGACAATTTCATGCCCTTGCAGGACAATACACATTCTCGTGTGGCGCGATATGTCCTCCAGTACCTCAATGAAGTATGGATCCAACTCATTCAATGGCCATCACGCAGTCCGGATCTTAACCTTATTGATCATCAGTGGGACATTTTAGGAAGGAATGTCCTTCACCATGCTTCAGATAGTCTTCAAGAGCTACGGGGCCATGTATGCAAAACATGAACCACATAATGTAAGCTGCAATCATCCTCTACCAACGCTACTGCTCTAGCGGCGTTAATGGGGCTTAACGGCATCTTAACTCTTTTAACATGTTTAAAACTGAATTCAATATCACAGAATTCCATTATACACAAAAAAGGAAACAATAGTGTTGTAACTTCGTCTTAGCTGCTTGTGTTTAGGGTTCTAAATTTTAATGGCACAGCAATAAATATAGATTGAGGGACAAGAAATGACAAAGAGGGTGTCACAAATCACCCAATGGGTATACTTAGCTCGCCTAAACATAAATGAACACTTGCCTAACACAAATAGGTCCATAGAAGCGCACAGTATTGGTATAATTTATATTATGGTTTGATATTTCACATATATTCAAGTGTTGCGTCTTTTTTGCTCGGCAGTGTATATATCGAGGCCATGATGCAATTTTAATCGGTGAACACAGTGATGATTTCAGTGAAAATTGCACTCTCCCGGGACTCCATTAGAGGCTACAAGAAATTCTTTTTATACCAATCCAAGGAATTACGATTTTCCAGTCACATTGTGCAATAGCTCTTAGCTGCTGAGTGAGTTATGATTTTCTTCATCTGTAATTCATCTAGGACAGCGTTGACAGCCTTCTCAATGTCACTGACTCCTTAAACTTTATTCTTCATTTTCGCGGACGCCCTAAAATGTTTTGCATAATTTAAGGTCATAATCATTGTACACTCGTTAAGTATTTGGATAATGTAGTGAAGTAAGCATCTTTAATAAATCGATAACATTTTATACTTAGTTTTGAATATAATCTGAAAATACGTAAATACAAAGTTATTTCACGTTGTACCAGGTCTTTGCTGCGAAAAATGAAACCACTTTTTTTTAGATTTATTATACTTTTGTCAATAGAATGACTGGTGGGTCATTCCATATAAAATTATAAGTTTTGTAACGTCAAGTTCTGGATTTTTCCAATATTCTAGTAAAAGAATGTCATAACAATAAATAGTTAATGGCCTAATATGAACCTCATATCATCAATGGTTGAAAGGTAATGAAGGGTGAAATATTCGGGGAGTTGATATGTAGACTATTGTTAAAAATATTATTAAAATGACATGCTTCATTGTATAAGCGTAAAAATTGTCCCAGTACAATGGTGACTATATATATTTACACTTTTGAGTTATTATCGATTTTTACTTCGAGTATGTATTAAAACTTACAGTAAAATAAACAAATGTTAATATTTTCAAATCGAATATTTTTTTATTCTATGTTATATCTTTTACGGTGAGACAAACAATTTTCTTATCGATTAAAAAAAATATGATGTCATTTCTAAAACTTTGGGAAATATTAAATAAACTAGAATTAGAAATCTTGCTGTTAAGGTTCATAGTCGCATGCAATGTATTACGTCACGCGCTTATATCAGAGATCCACACGTGAGCTTAGGCTCAGCGCACACAGGAAGAGACCGACTCGAGGATTAAGTTAGGTAGGTAGGCCTAGGCAGGCACATAGGAAGAGACGCTTGTCTCAGGCTCTCAGAGAATGTCTGAGGGAAAACAATGAAGGTGCCTGGAATTGTCTCGTCTCGAGGAAACTGGAGACAGTCCAGTGTCTGCATGCGCGTACTTCTGCTTTCATTATTTCGTATTATAATTATCAGCGTTGTCGAGTATTGGGAGGAGATTCAGATTAATTTGAATTCAGTGTCTTTATCTTGCACCAGTACTACAGTGGAATTACATACAAACTTGTTATTCTGCTTCAGACAAGACCTGCAATATACAATTATTTGAGTTTAAATTAAAAGAACATGCTAAAAGAGATACTATTGACTGGCTTTTGGAAGAAATATCTCAGGAAATGAATGCTTCAGGTATACAATAACATTATTATTGCTAATATTATAGTATTATTATTATATTTTTAAAATTAACAATTAAAAGAATGTCTAAACACAAATAACATAAACAATTAATGGCATAGAATGACAAAATATAAATGTATCGTGTTTAATAGTATACGTAATTATACTCATTGCAAAAGAGCTGTTCTATTTTGCCATTATTGCTGTTGAATTGAATACTGCATGTTCGCGATATTATGGCGAACTAATCGCTACATAAGTTCTGCAATAAAAGCCAATAAATATAAATTCTTCAAGAACCACCGAGATCATGACATCAATTTCAAGTTTATATTTGCGAGTTAAGGAAGTCCAAATATTTGTTATGAACAGTGTATGTCGTATTAGAACCTCGCTGCAGATTCGAAACCACTCCTTCTTCGAGATCTTCCTGTGTGCGGCCAGCCTTAGCGATCGATATGACTGCCAGATATTACGACATCCGCTCTAATAGCTTTCACGTGGGGATTTGTTTTCTTGGACTGTGTTAATCTCAGCACAACTTTTCCCCTTCAGTTTAGAGGGTGATTTTGTTCTGTTCTGTCATTGTAAGTTGTAAGTGTTCAATATGCCTAAATTAAAGACGAAAAGTTGGAGTCATCTGTGGTGTTGCAACCCTTTCGGACTTGAAAAACATTCGTCACAAGTCTGTAAAAGAAAAGTGACAAGTGGCATGTGTAAAAAGGTCCCGCATTTAGGGGTAGGTGACGCTATTTGCGAATACTGTCGCCATAAAATTTCAAAAATTGAAATAATTAGTGAAGCTACTGGGACTGAATTGTATGATTGGTCAAAATGCAATATACAGGGAATCATTGTGTCATTCACATCCATTGAAGAACATGAAGAAATAGTTACAAATCTAAATCCTCAAAGATTTGCCGGCCTCAAGACTGTTCCCAGAACAAGAAGTGTTCACTGTGTGGTTCCAGTTAATGGAAAGTTAGCAATAAAACTCTATTCTGCTTCACCAGAAGTACCGAAACTAGTTGAAATCAGACGTGTGACGCGCACCGGTCGTCAACGCGGAGACGTTTCTCTCAGTGACCAGCAGTGATGGCGCATGGCGCAGCGGCATAGATCACTCTTTACGCGGTGAGTTGTTTTAATTTATAACTTCCTTACGTTTGAAGACCCCATTATGAAAATTTGACAGCCTAATGAAAATGCTCTGTAAAATATCATATATTTTTTATGTGAATTGAAGTATTCGATTTAATGTCATGGCGTTTTCTAAAATGTATTTTTAAATTTCTTTAAACACAAATTTCAGAGCTGCACTGAATTATAATACGAGGCGCATCCAGAAAGTAGTTTCCCGATTTTTTTCCCTTGAAAGTAAACGTAATTAGCCGTGTCAATTCCGCATGCGTAACAGATCTATGACGTATCAATCATATGCCAGCCGGACAGGTCCCGCCTGGTGCCAGTAGTGTGGCAGCAGTGGTCCGAAATGGAAGCTCTTATTCCTTCTGCCGCCGCCGCATTGCGCCAATTGAAATTCATCGGCAGCTCTGTCAGGTCTATGGGCCGAACATCATGAGTAAGCAGATGATGCGTCGCTGGTGTAGGCAGTTTTCCGAAGGCCGTCAAAGTGTCCATGATGAAGAGTGCAGTGGGTGACCGTCCCTCATCAATGATGATCGTGTTGAGCTGGTGCGGCAGTGCATCATGGAGAACCGTCGCTTCACGATTACGGAGCTGAGCAGCCATTTTCCGCAGATATCGCGATCCTTGTTGCATGAGATTGTCACTAAGCACCTGCTGTTCAAAAAAGTGTGTGCCAGGTGGGTGCCGAAAAACCTGACACCCGAACACAAAATGCAACGTTTAGGAGCAGCTCTGACATTTCTGCAACGGTATCACGATGACGACGACGAGTTCCTCGACAGGATCGTCACGGGGGATGAGACTTGGATTTCGCACTTCACCCCGGAAACCAAGCAGCAGTCAATGCATTGGCGGCATAGTGGATCTCCGGTCAGGACGAAATTCAAACAAACGCTGTCGGTACGGAAAGTGATGTGCACGGTGTTCTGGGACAGGAAGGGCATTCTGCTCATTGACTTCCTTCCAAGAGGTGAAACAATGAGCGCTGACCGTTATTGTAAAACACTGCGAAAATTGCCATTCAAAACAAGAGGCGTGGAATACTTACTGCAGGTGTTATGCTCCTCCATGACAATGCTCGTCCACATACGGCTCGGCGCACAGCAGCTGTTTTGACGGAATTTGGCTGGGAGTTGTTTCATCATCCACCCTACAGTCCTGATCTTGCTCCCAGCGATTTTCACGTTTTCTTGCACCTCAAGATATTCCTGTCCTCCGGTGAGCGTTTTGGCAACGACGAAGAGCTGAAGACGTCTGTCACACGCTGGTTCCATTCACAGGCGGCAGAGTTGTACGACAGAGGGATACAAAAGTTGATCCCACGATACGACAAGTGGCTATGTTGAAAAATAGCTGAAACATTGCTGTATCTGCTGCCAATAAATGTTTTCCTGAAAGTGTGTGTTCCTATTAAAAAAAATAGGGCAACTTACTTTCTGGATGCGCCTCGTATCTTAATAACCTCTTTCTTAAACTATCTAAAGATATCTTTAAAAAATGTTTGTAATTATTCTTATGGTCAGAAAACACATTGAAAATATGCCTATGAGCTCAAATCAAATTATTGTAACTGTCCATAACATTTAAACGGTAGGTGCCGCAAACATAATTTTGTACATGATAATATATATATATATATATATATATATATATATATATATATATATATATAACATAAAGAGTTGAATGTGCAATTTTTTACAAATTTTGGAGATATCTATGTTTTCCGTCATACTGTTTTGCATGGTTAAATTGAAATTGTTAGTTTTGCAAAGTCTTTGCCCAATTGTACATAATTTTAAGTCACTATAGTGCAACTGCACATTAAGCTTAATTCTGTATTTGTTCTTTAAAAAAAAACTAATCAACAAATATATATTCACACAGGTTCACAGGTATGTTGATGCAAATGGTAATAAAGTGTTTTGTTGCAATTCAGGAAACATCAGGATTCATTGGTCTTGCATGCAAACAAGATTGCAACAGGATCATTGTAGGAAACAGATTTTTAAGTAAGAATCGGAAGATAATTCTAACAGCTCCTCTTCTTCGACGGGAAAATTGTGTCATAGATGTATGTATATATGTATGTATTTTTAATTTTAGTTGGTTATTTAACGACGCTGTATCAACTACTAGGTTATTTAGCGTCAATGATTTTGGTGACAGCGAGATGATATTTGGCGAGATGAGGCCGAGCATTCGCCATAGATTACCGTGCATTCAAATTACGGTTGGGGAAAACCTCGGATAAACCCAACCAGGTAATCAGCCCAAGCGGGGATCGAACCCGCGCCCGAACGCAACTTCAGATCATCAGGCAAGCTCCTTAACCGACTGTGCCACGCCGGTGGCTTGTATGTATGTATGTATGTATGTATGTATGTATGTATGTATGTATTAATGTATACAGAGTGTAAGGGGTATAAGTGCCGTCCTTTTCACAGTCGTCGGACACGGTCTACAGGATCAAAAATTGTCTACACAACATAGGGTCAAAACTTGATAGTTTTCCCAGAAAAATTATTTATTTTATTTTATTTACGTTACTCAGTTTATATCGTTACTAAAATTACGAAAACAATTACATCAGTAGTTATATCTACCAAAGAGTTAATATTAGTTTAAATAAATGTTTGTATCTTCTATTACGTTTTCGTGAAACTAAATAAAAATTCATGCTTAAATGTGTTAATATTTTGGCGTGAGAGACGTGGCAACGTTCAGCGGGCACTGCTCTGCACAGACATAAGAACGAGTCAGCTGAGTTCAAGCTTCCTGTCCATAGTTCTACTGCCGAGCGGAGATTGAAAGTTTGTATTTGCTGCTCGTTTTATGGAAACAACAGTATTAGTAGTACTGAAAATTGCATGAAAACAGGGCTCTGCAACATCGTATTCAATATGGAAACACAGTCCACACCTGTGGAGTAACGGTCAGCGCGTCTGGCTGCGAAACCAGGTGGCCCGGGTTCGATTCCCGGTCGGGGCAAGTTACTTGGTTGAGGTTTTTTCCGGGGTTTTCCCTCAACCCAAGATGAGCAAATGCTGGGTAACTTTCGGTGCTGGACCCCGGACTCATTTCACCGGCATTATCACCTTCATCTCATTCAGACGCTAAATAATCTAAGCTGTTGATAAAGCGTCGTAAAATAACCTACTAAAATAAATATGGAAACTGTATTCAAATCGATCTGAATACTGCATGAAAACGTAGTAATTTTAACTAGCACTTCTATGAACACTAACTTTACTATTTACACTATTTTAACTAGCACTTTCAGAAACAGTGCCTTTATTATTTACAATATCTTAATTCGCATTTTCACGAAAAAAAAAACCGTACTATTTACAATATTTTGATACGTATGTTTGTTATTTTCAACTAATATTTTCAAAATCAGTGAATTTACTATCTACAAGCGTAGAACGGCACTGGGAAAAGAAGACCTTGACTGCCAACTCATATGAGCGAGAACAGCTGATTAGGGTTGCCGCGTCTAGTTTTGTTAGTCAGGCAACAATTTGCAATACTTTTTATTTAATTAACACGAAAAGCGTCCATGCTATCAAAATACGAGAAAGGAAAAAAAAATCTTTATTGCATTCTCTATTGGTATTGAGAGGAATCAAGATCTTATGCACAGTTATTATCCACAATAACGACTTCAAAATTTTAGGGGGGGGAAAGCATTTTTTTATTTCGAAAACTATAAACTTCTCACTGATATGTTATACACGATAGGAATAATTCGCTTTCCAAAGCTGAATGGTTATTTCACTTCCACTCTGTATATATCCGACAAGAGATCAACATTTGTTGCTAAAAGTCACTGAGAGTGGAAAATGAATGGAATACTCGATAAGTTACACAGATCACAAATGTATTTTTTTTATTATTGTTTCAATCTTATCCTGAATGATGAACTCATACATTTGGAGACTCTGAGGATTGAAAGGTAGAGAATTTAAAAAAAAAACTGTAAATATCAGAGAGATAAGCAAAACTTGCAAGCCAAGCGAAGTCCCTAAGGCGATATCATTCCTGTTAAACTGTGTGTCTGAAAAGTCTGTGAAACGCAGAAGAGACCTACTCTAAAATCTGAGAAAAGTCAGAGAACATGAAAAAGTAATAACGTTTGAAAACACACCATTGTTTTTGAGTCTCTTTCGAATCAGATCCACGGATCACTGGTTGGGAACCGATGATCTGGGGACTATGTCACGTTTCAGTTTTATAAAAATGATAAGTGCATTTGAAATATTTATTTAAATGAAATAAGAAATAAAGCCTGGAAGAGTATAGGCTACTTACTGTTTGTGTCATAGGTCAGTTCAGTTGCAACCTCCGATAGATTAGCCTATACTGCACTGTGCTGACACGGTTGGGTTTGGCGTGTGTTGGATATGAAGCCTCATGTGCTCTTAATTCCGTCGCACATGGAACATGTATCTGTTATTTTTAAAGTTAAATTTGAATCCTTCAGAGTGATGGCGGCTGGAGTAGATGGTAGGCAAGCCACCTCGCATTTGCTTTTTTTGTGGGGCTCACCATTTTATTTCTTAACGATACGATGCCTGGGACATTTTTATAGAGGCGCTGTATATCTCAGCCAGTGCCACTGCACGTGTATTTCTGAACTTTCCGTCAGGAATAACCACCGATTTAGCTGGCCGAGTTTGACGTCCTTTGTAGTGGTGGAGTGTGATTTGATGTCCTGTGATTTTGTCGCTGTGGTACGTTTTTCATTGGTTCCGACTGCGATCACAGTTCCAAAATCACAGCTCCGAGAAATCTCCATCTCTCCCGATTGGTGTCTCACAGCGATGGTGACTGATTTACATAGGCCCATGGGACAGCTCCAGAGTCCACACAAATGCAAGTCAGAAGATTAACATGAAGGACAACATAACTGAGATCTAATTAATTTTCGTCCCACTCAAAAGGTTAACGTCGGCGACTCTTTGATAATGAAGCTATGTAGCCTATTCGCTATACTCTTTCACGAATAATTCACTTAATCATTCGTAAACATTCTTGGACTAATATAGGCGCCCACACATCGTGATAATAGCTTACAAGCAAACATTCTCATGGGGGCAAGTAAAACATATTTTTTTTTTCCATCACGTTAATAATGTCAAAACAAATGCTTATACAAATTTTGCCCACTCGAGAAGAATTACGAGGGCCGTAAAAAAGAAGATTCCCTGTAGCCGTTTACAGAAGGAGGACACAATTTCATGGAAAGATTTATTGGAATAGATACAGCAATTCTTGAGCTATTTTTCAACATATTCCCCACCGAATTTGAGACATTTGTCATACCGTGGGATCAAATTTTGTATCCCTGTGTCGTGAAAGTCTGCCGCCTGAAATCGGAACCAGTATGTGACAGCCGTCTGCACCTCTTTGTCGATCCCATGGTATGACAAATGTTTCAATTCCAGTGGGGAATCTGTTGAAAAATAGCTCAAACTTGCTGTATCTGTTCCAATAAATTTTTACAATGAAATTGTGTTCTATTTCTAAAAACGGCCCCAGGGAAACTTATTTTTAAGATCCTCGTAATTATGCTCCAGTGGCCAAAATTTGTACAAGCACTTGTTTTAACATTATTAACATGCTAGAATAAAAAAGATAACTTTTTATCTGCCCCCATGAGAATGTTTGCTTGTCACAGTGTTTTGTTTTCAGTATGCACGCCGCGCTAATAACTATTGTTGATATATGACGTGGTACCGGCATATCAATTCAATTCGCAGAAGAACGATAAACAAACAACTGTCGGTTTATGATGAGAAACATGGGTATTCTTCGTAGATTGTTCAGAGGTAAGTAGATGGCAGTGATATTGAGGCCAAGAATAATCCGAACACAATCATCACACTGTGACAAAATCGCTATTATCTATCACAGAGATTTTTTTCGGAGCTATCACACCCCACCTCTAATCCTCTGTAGCAAATCCGTCACTCATAGTGAGACTTTCCTTGCTTTGACGAACATTTGAACTAGAAAGAAAAATAAATTAAATGTTTCTTCTTCTTTTTTTCCTTTTATTATTATTATTATTATTATTATTATTATTATTATTATTATTATTACTACTACTGCTACTAGGCCTACTACTACTACTACTACTACTACTTATTGTCTCCTGCTATGTGACAGCAGAAGCTTAAGTACAAAGTATTCCCTATAGTACAGATCAGAGGGCACTAAAATTAATCAAAAACTGGCTGAAAACATGTATTTTGGTAGCCGTTTTATCAGGGTGATGGAAAACACTGCATTATTCTTTAATTCTCATCTTCCTCTAAGACTGAAGACAAAATACAGGGTCCGACAGAGGAACGGTCAGTTTTAAGGAGCGTTGCGTTTATCTCTCATAGCACAGTTGAGGGCGAAAAAATTCACACACACTCTGTCGCCAATACAATGCCATGTATGGAAAGGTGAAACGGTGCACAACGTGCTTTTGCACTTAACAGCTTTTGCAAGGGCGATAGTTTCGAGGCTACTAGGCGTGAATTTCGCCATTTTAATTTATGATCCCGTCCCATCTGCACATGCGAATTACATTTTAATTCACACAAAATTCAGGTACAGATGTTTCATTATATCTCTGCTGGTCAGTAAGGGTTAAATTTCAAATGGCTTATATTAAACTTGGGCGTCAGCGTATTAAAAAGTATTACAACCTTTTCCTATCTCCTCTCATTCCCACTGCAATTGTGACGTTGCACAGAGGCAAAGATAAAATATAAGATCTGTAGTACATCAATTAAAACATACCGATATTATCAAACGGGAAGCGTTTTCTGAGGAGATTTTGTAAATCGCTTGGATGAAGATAGAGACCTTTAACACTGGATGTCTGACGAAGCACATTTCCATCTCAGTAGTAGTTAATTTATGGACGTCCTTTTCAAGAAATAAATGACGGGCTAAATAGTGCACGATTTCACGTATGTTGTTGTTTAGTCAACTGTCCGAAGACATATTTGAAACTCATAGTTATAAGTGACACCAATAAGTCATCATTCATGAGGCAACTAAGCCAGGAGATAATTAGGTAGAGTGTCTAGTTCCTTTTCCCCTCCATTGCGTACATCGCTGACTAGTAACATATTACACGATCAGACTTCAGATGTATACAAACAATCATTCTCCCTCTGACACATATATCTTACGTACTCTGTCATTTTGAAAAAAAAAAAACAAAATAAATTCTTGAGTCAATAACTAACTATTTATAATCACCCATTCCTCTGCCAGACCCTGTATAAATATTTTAACTTCGATCTTCTTTCCTTAGTTGATTAGTTGAATACTATTGGCAAAGAGGGTGGCGAATTTCTCACAACTGTTCGACGATAATACGTAGGTCTACAACACACAGTTCATAGTAGACAGTGTTCCACTTAAATTTTGAAGCGCAATATGTCTGGTTTGTATTCGGTATCGGAAAATGAGACAGTTTTTCATGTACTAGCGGAAGGGACGTTAAGTCGTCACCTTATTTGCTTGGCTTGGCTTTTCGAGTGCTGGGCTCGGGACGGGTCCTTACGCTTAGGCACGATTTGGCTCATCGTGCGCCCTATGTATGCGATGATTGTCCAAATCTAACAGCTAGTCTGGGTGGTATTCGTGAATCCGATCTCAATATGTACAGTACGTATTTCTTTGGGATAATATTGATCAAGAGAGTGTATTGTAAAGTAATATTTTTTGTACCCCGATAAAAGAAATTAATTATTTTGAAACGCATAAAATGTTAAAGGAATTGAATTTGTCAAATTTTTCGCACTAAGTTTTTTAGGGGGGGGGGCAGACACTGGGACTCAGTCACAATCAGGTACTGTCGCGCATAATCCGGGAAATAGTTTTAGACTAGCAACCTTATAGGCCCGCGCCAAGTTCCTTTAAATTTCTATACAATGGAATGTGAGTTTGACTGAATTTTTCAACTTCTATTTTTTTCAACCGATGATGGGCCTATTTTGAGAACACACTTATATCGTACTCACAGTAGCCTATGTTGTGCCAAGTTTCAGTTGTGTAGGTCACTTAATTGTCAGATAATGCAAATTACATTATTAAATTAATAATTGGAATTGATAAACCTCTTGCATAATAGTTTTCACCTGATCAATTTAAATTAAACAGAAATAGAATCATACTGTATTTTTATGCAGTGAATATTCTAGCAAATGAAATATTTTGAATCTTTAATTTTGACGTTTAAAAAATAAATGTTAATTTCCTAATTAGGTCACAAGTCATATAAAAATCACCACATATCAAAACCCAATATGAATTTCGTTTCTTGTACATATTACAACATACTCACCAAATTTCAACCCATTCTGGCAAATATGTCTTATCATTGTGCAAGGAAAATTTTAAATAGGGAAAAATGGCGTGTTCCTAAACTTTAAATACACTGCGCATCCCTTTGAAAAATGTCTGTTGATGGCTTAAAATTGGCGGAAAAAATACAGTGATAACATTATCTGAAAGAGGGAGAAATTAAAAATTTGTTGTGGAAAAAAATCTCATTTCTTTTGCCAAAATCTGGCAAATTTCAGTCATAGGTTAACTCCCCTTCATAATAGTATTTAAATGTTTGCTTCTCCTCAGATTCGAAATTTGCAAAATAATTGGATGTTTTATAGTAATGAAAATTCGAATTTGTTTCTATGTGAATTGCAAGATATATTGGACACCCGTGGTACTAGTGTGGGAGGAACTGGCATAGCATTACAGGCAATGTGTGTGCTTGCACGTCCCAGATATCGCGGTGCTGAAAGGGAGAGAGACTCTATGTCAGATTCCAGTCTCATCGGATTTTATTTCGTACATAAAGTATAGCCACCAATGATAGCCGATACCCACGAGTGAATAAAGTTTCACAATTTCCATGATGATGTGCAGATTTTGTTTTCGTAAACATTGGTATGAATATTAGGCTACATTATCACTGAGCCATGTGTTATTTATTGCTATATTGTAACTATATTTTTGCCTATTTCATAACTTTCTGCGCTATAGCTCAAGTGTAAGGAATCATAACTACAAACCCAACCATTCTGGGTTCGATGTTAGGGAGGGAAGAAGAGATTTACCTTCCTTCCAGAGAACAGTTTGTACGTGTCAGTTACTTTTGTTTGTCCTGCCATATCTTGCGATGTGCTTACCACATTACCAGGGTTCCTTCCACTTGTGAATTGGTTTACTGTTGACAGTTTCAGTCTTTGTGGGAAAATATCACATTGCTTTGACAAATTGCATTAAGAGCTTAATCCTAGACAGGTTTCTATTTCATGTACACAAAAGTTAAACGGTCGTAAATTTTACTACCTGTTTTCACATTCTAAAAACTAGGAAATTTTGTTCAATGAAGAATTTTATTTGCTACTGAATTAATTTTCTCGACAATACATTTTCATCTTTTGGAGTAATTTTTTATATCATATAATCCAGGAATTGATTCCAGCGATGTTTAGAAAGTCGTAAAAACTGTTATTTTATTGCCTTTATGTTACAAGAAATATGATGCATATTTGGTCCAATGTGTACGTACTCCGTTGGTCTTTTTGTAGAATTCTGGCTTCTTTGTCTCCTTCTTGATTATAGTAAAATTAGATCGAAATAATAATAATAATAATAATAATAATAATAATAATAATAATAATAATAATTTCCGGCGCGAACAGCCCATCAATGTCCAAAGCCGCCTGCTGGCGTCACGTCTACATGTCTCAATAGAGGTGAACGATCATCCAACCACACGTAGGTATCATGTGATCATGATGATCCTCCCAGCCGTTATAGCTAATTTTCGCAACGGATTTTACTACCCATCGTGGCTGGATGGACACTGCTCCCATACACTGGCTGAAATTTCATGAGAAAATACCTTCCCCATGAGGACGTGAACCAGAGCGTCTCCGTAACACGAGTCCTAAGTATGATGTTTTGGTTTGACTTTACGAGGGCTGTACTCGGAACAGATCCGTGTACTTAGGCACGCTTTTACCCATTTTGCGCTCTATAAATGCGATGGTTGTCCAAATCTGACAGGTGGCCGCGGAATAATTCGCGAATCCGACGCTGACATGTGAGTCATCGTGCGTCAGTCCCTGATAGAGCTAGATCCCGTTTCGAGGACGAGTTGTCTGATAAGTCCCAGGGGCCCAGAGCCTCAATTCCTTCGTCATTGTAAGTTGAAAGGTGGGCCATCGTGCTTCAGCTCCTGACAGAGCCACGTCCCATCCGCACACGGCTACCCTGATAAACCCGAGAGGCCCTGAGCCTTCTGGAACATTTCCTTTGTCCACCAGAAATTCCATCACGACCTGGCCACCTGGATGGAAGACCGACGCGCCAACACTTGAATCACACACGCGACTAGGTATCTGTCTTAGATCTTATACCACGACGCTATAGTGCGGGACGAAATAAAGGCAAATCTTGCCTTACTATAGGCCTGTAGTACTCGCTTTCCCGAGGAGACTTGAAACACTGGCCAACAATGGACAAAAATAAAATCCCGATCGTAAGTTTTACGAGCATTAGGCCTACCTCTCTAGGGCTGAAGGAGGAGTAATTGTTTCAGAACAGGCGTTTATAACTTCACTTCGTACCGGTATTTAATTATATCGAGAGGATTTTTCTTTATTTTTGGATGTTTTGACATACTGTACATAATTTCTGTTGCAGAAGTGAAGTAAGGGACGATCGGACGGTGTCCGTGATCATATTATTAGCAGCGAGTTCCAGAACATAGGGGGGATCTACATTTTTATTTCTGTGTACTCGATGGCGAGTACAAGGACATCTTTAGATATAATTAAAACAGTGATTTATTAGTACTAGTAAATGCCAAAATGTGGGCCTACTGCTCCTTTGACATGACAACTGATGTGCCACAAGTAATGCTTGAGCCATGAGGTTTCTAACTGGTATAACAGCCATTACATCTGGTGATTTATGTCTTCCACATCTTCAGCGGTTAATGGAAACTGAGAAAATAACTTCAATTTCGTAGGTTCTAATGTAGCCAAAATGTCATTTTACTTGCTAGTTGTATTCTACCAGATGGTTTGATCTTTTAATTTTTGTACATGTCTTTGAAGTGCTTGTTTATTCTTTTCACTGTCCGCAATCGTGCGAGAGACTGGTCGGGCGACGGTAGAAACATAATACTGCCAAGCATCAACGTTACTGGAGACAGTTGCACAATTTCTGTAGAAAATGTGACAGAACTGCTGCATATTTTGTCGTTTACTCGAGTGAAGTTGACAGTGTTTACAGGCTAATTTTATTTCCATGACCTAATAACCGCTCTGAATTCATATTTCTCGCACAAACACGTTTTTCTAGAGCCACAGAAAACTGCATGAGTCGAGAAAACTAAAACAGGTGGACATTTATGCCAGTTCGCACATGTTTATATTGAAATCATTAATAATTGTGACTTCATGGAAAAATACATTAATAAAAGATGAGTATTTGATCGTTCTCACGCCAAATCAAGCCATTCAAAACATTCTGGAAGTGTTCTAGTTGAACCCAAGAAAATGCGCCACCCGAGAAAGGGTTCAACTAAGGTTTCTCAGAATAAATTATCTTCAAAACAGAAGAAATTCCATGTAATTCAGAAACTGTTTAACAAAATTAGCTCGCTCAGATTTCACTTTGTATGGGCATTGTGTAATGATTTTTGAGTAACCTAACATCTTCAGGCGAAACAACATTTAATTTATCTGAACATAGAATTTGTCATGAGTCTTCTGGTTGATGCAAAGTGCGTCCCAGAAATTTTTCAAAATATGAGCGAGATAGGAAGATAGTAAATATCTGCAATCTCTTAACACTTCTGCTGCTGCTGCTGAAACGCTTCCGACTCATCTAAACCTGCGTCTCGATATCATTGTTGGATAGTGTTGTTGTCGAAGGTATATGATATGATATATATTTCTCAAAATCTTCGGTCCTGCTGGCCCTTCACATTTCTGTATTCGGGCCAGCATTCCCTAACTTGCACTATTTACAATTTTAAACAAGACGTATTTTGACACTTGAAGCCTGTTCTTGCCATGTCTTTCATGTTCCTTCACTTTCACTTGACCATCCTTTTACTTTATCCACTACTATTCTACTTCCCTTCTCTTATTCTCAGTTCCCTTAAAAATAATTCCTCCCTCCATAACGAACTTAATACTTTAAATAACAATGCACATAACTTATTTAATATAAAAGACCTAACCCTTGTTGACTATTTCACTACAAACTTGAACTAATATTATATTCACTGTCTAAACTCTTCTCACACCACACATTAGCGCTCGTATCCTAGCAGCATTGCTTTCACTTTATTTATAACACTATTTAACACTGAAAAAAAGAACAGATCACCTCCATTTATCCATTACCAAGCTAACCTACTATTATTTCATCCCACTGATGCACCATTTCCTCAGATTATAGACAGGTTTTTCTCCACTATTGCCCCCTCTTTTCTCACTCCTGGCACGCTTTACACACTCACTACTTCCTCTTCTATTCCCCGCACTTATTTCGCTTCCTCGTTCACCAGTCTCTTCTTTCGTCGATTCAGCATTCCTCTCTCTCCCCTTCTGCCTTTCTCCACTTTTGTTGCCATATGATACTATGCTTGTTCCGCTGGCTTGGCCTTGGGGTGACGTCATTGATGGTCGTCTACCAGATGGTGCAGCCGCTGCCTTAAGGTTGACGCTTAAGGTTGACGCTCACTGGCACGAACCGACCGGAACGGAAATCTACAGCAGTCCGTCTTCCGCGGAAGCTCTGACGCTCACTGCTCGGAATATTCCGGTACAGTCGACAGGCAGTCTGGTTTAAACATGGAGTGGGATAGTAGTTCCGAAGATTATTTTATTTTACCGAGTCTTTAGCTGATGAGGAAGAAAAAAAGAAAAGAAAAAAGAAAATATGGGTCCATAACTAGAGCCCGGATTTTATGTAATGTGAAAATGAGAACTATGTAGACTACATAAATATGAAGCTAAAAATGACGAAGTATGTAAGTAAATATGTAATAAAAAAAAACGTTGGTAATTTAAAATCTAAGCTTTATTAGATGTATTTTTGCACACTAATAAAAAATTACAGGTGCACATGTGATTGAACCTCATTGTTTGGAGGCGCAATTAATAATTAAATATTTTTACATATTTTCTGCGGTTATTGATCGTCTCGTCAACAGCAACCCATACGTAGGAATCATCAAGTCCATCTCTAATCGTTTCCATTATGTCAGTGTAGCAGGAGTTCAAATATTT
Organism: Periplaneta americana; assembly: GCF_040183065.1. Lineage (NCBI taxonomy): Eukaryota > Metazoa > Arthropoda > Insecta > Blattodea > Blattidae > Periplaneta > Periplaneta americana. The sequence continues at coordinate 115,395,410 of NC_091126.1, read as the reverse complement.
TTTCCGGAGTGTTGATTCATGCGAAATATTGAAGTTGCGTAGGAATGCTTGGAACTTTGGAACTCCAAGTTTATACCACTGTACGTTTGCAGCAACCATTGCCATGCAAAAATTTTTATTAAATTCACTTGTAGAAACACGAATGTTTCAGCACCACTTGTGTAAGAAGAACTTTTTCTTTTCGACGGAGCACGTTTTTTATTTCTCACATGAAGTCCAATTTTTAAATGCTTCTAATTGTGACTTTATGGAGCACCCAATGCGTTGGTCACACACTTTGGACTGTACGATTTTACCATTTTAGTAAAGGAATTGTCAATTGAAATCCAGTCTTTTAACTTGGATGCGAATGGCAGTAGGCTTGCTACTTGTATTACCTGATGTCAAAATAAGTTTCTTAAAAAAAACAGAAAAACTATTGTTTTCTTTTAGAGCAACTGATTGGGGGTGTTTGTGCGAAACGGTCATACCCACAGGGTAATTTTCATTCTTTCCTTCACTACGTTAGCAGTACAATGACCCACCATTCGCATTGGTATTTGTACCTACTTTACCGTTACTTCTCAAGGGATATAGCCTAGAAACTATTAGCATTGCAAAGAGATGTCCATTTTTTGACAGAATACGTTATTATTTTCAATTATCAAATTATATTTATGCACTAGAGACGAAGGGATAAGCTTTATAAACAATTTTAAAAAATAACTTAAGCATTACCTAGAGAGAAAATTAGTGAAAAAAATGTATATATTCTTTCAAAATATGCAATATCCTTCAAAATATTTAAAAATATATAATATATGCCAAAATATTTATTATGCGCCAAAATATGTAAAAACATTTAAAACTTCGGAATAATGATCCCTTTCGTTAATCTTCGATGCTACTTACCCATTAGAGTTCTACGAAATGTTTATTTGACCATTATTCAGTCTATTATTCAAAATGGTATAATTGTTTGGGGTGGAAGTACAAACATTAATCTTAGTTCGTTAAATTTACTACAAAAACGAATAATTAAAATTTGTTTGAAGAAACGTTTTTCGATTATCCAACTAGATTAATTTATTCTGAATTTAATGTATGTATTTAATATTGAACAAATTTATAAGTATACGCTGTTAAAATTTTATCATAAAAATCGTAATAAGTTTGTATTACAGACACATAATTATGACAAAAGACGAAATATTAATTCAACATTAATAGAACCTAAATGTCTCACATCTGCTGGTCTAAATCATAGCATTAATTTTGGCCCTCGGTTGTACAATGCTTTAACTAAATTACACTCAGAACTTCTAACATGTAACCCACTAACATATAATAAGAAAATTAGAAGCGTGTTAATATCTTCAATTTGATTAAATAAATTTATAGCCTATGTGTATGAATTAATCAACCTATATTATATTTGTATACTATAATTTTGAAATATATATATATATATATATATATATATATATATATATATATATATAGTCCTACTTTTCACGTGCGATATTATTCTTCTCTAGTGTTAATATTATATTATATAATTCCATTGCCGCTGTAATTTAAATTGTAGTTCCTCTTTTATTTTACTTATTTGTTTTTATTTATTTTTTCTACATTTCTCTTATATTAATATTGTATTATATAATTTCTGTAACTGTAATTTTAATTTTATTTCCTATTTTATTTTATATTCTCTTATAGGCCTATTAATATTAGGCCTATATCTGAACTGCAACCGAACACGAGCGCTGTTCATTCGGTCTCAGATTTTGTTAATTCTACTGTATCTCCTTTTTTTATATTGATTGTATTATTTTATTTCTATTTGTCTTGTTTGTTTGTAATTATATTCTTTATTCTTTATATTTAAATTTAAATTTAATACGATTCGCGGACTTTTAGCTTTCCTTATAGCTACATATGTAGGAACGGAATATGTAATTACATACAATCCGGGCTCTAGTCATAACAATATAAAAAATGTTTTGATTAATTTAACCATCTTTTCCCACATTTGTGTAAAGATCGAGTAATGGTTTTTTTTAGTACTTTCGTATGAGCGAAGAAAAATGTTTAAAACTTCATCTGTTATTAGCATCTGAAATAATGAAGGGAAACATCACATTTCGAAGGCCAATCAGCACAGAAGCGCGATTATCACTGTTAAAATTAACTTTTCATCACCCATTTTAAGAATAATCTGTCTGGACAACGCACCAGCACATGTTGAGTGGGAAAGTACTGAGAACAGCCAACACACTTTTTTCCGAAGACCAGCGGAGACATACGAATGCTGACGATCGTCATCGGAAATTCCGCCAGGGTCGTGTCGCGAGAACCCTGTCCGTCAGGACCGGCAGCCGGTTGCTTCCGTTCGGACAAGTGAACGTTTGCCGTTTAAAATACATGCATACGTTTCTCGCAGAATATTTCCGGTTCGTTCCGTTCCGGTCAGTTCGTGCCAGTGAGCGTCAACCTTAAACTGGCACGAACCGACCGGAACGGAACGAACCGGAAATATTCTGCGAGAGACGTATGCATGTATTTTAAACGGCAAACGCTCACTTGTCCGAACGGAAGCAACCGGCTGCCGGTCCTGACGGACAGGGTTCTCGCGACACTACCCTAGCGGAATTTCCGAGACGGCTGATGACGATCGTCAGCATTCATATGTCTTCGCTGTTCTTCGGAGAAAAGTGTGTTGTCTGTTCTCAGTACTTTCCCACTCAACATGAGCTGGTGCATTGTCCAGACAGATTATTATTCTTAAAATAGGTGATGAAAAGTTAATTTTAACAGTGCTAATCGCGCTTCTGTGCTGATTGGCCTTCGAAATGTGATGTTTCCCTTCATTATTTCAGGTGCTAATAACATATGAAGTTTTAAACATTTTTCTTCGCTCATACGAAAGTACTAAAAAAACCATTACTCGATCTTCACACAAATGTGGGAAAAGATGGTTAAATTAATCAAAACACTTTTTTATACTGTTATGACTAGAGCCCGGATTGTATGTAATTACATATTCCGTTCCTACATATGTAGCTATAAGGAAAGCTAAAAGTCCGCGAATCATATTAAATTTAAATTTAAATTTAATTTTAATTTAAATTTAAATATACAAAATAAAGAATATAATTACAAACAAACAAGAGAAATAGAAATAAAATAATACAATCAATATAAAAAAGGAGATACAGTAGTATTAACAAAATTTGAGACCGAATGAGCAACGCTCGTGTTCGGTCGCAGTTCAGATATGATATTAATAGGCCTATAAGAGAATATAAAATAAAATAGGAAATAAAATTAAAATTACAGTTACAGAAATTATATAATGCAATATTAATATAAGATAAATATAGAAAATAAAAATAATAATAATAATAAAAATAAATAAGTAAAATAAAATAGGAACTAAAATTTAAATTACAGCGGCAATGGAATTATATAATATAATATTAACACTAGAGAAGAATAATATCGCACGTGAAAAGTAGGAATATATATATTCAAAATTATAGAATACAAATATAATATAGGTTGATTAATTCATACACATAGGCTATAAATTTATTTAATCAAATTGAAGATATTAACACGTTTCTAATTTTCTTGTTATATGTTAGTGGGTTGCATGTTAGAAGTTCTGGGTGTAATTTAGTTAAAGCATTGTACAACCGAGGGCCAAAATTAATGCTTTGCTTTAGACCAGCAGATGTGAAACATTTAGGTTCTGTTAATGTTGAATTAATATTTCGTCTTGTGTCATAATTATGTGTCTGTAATACAAACTTATTACGATTTTTATGATAAAATTTTAACAGCGTATACTTATAAATTTGTTCAATATTAAATACATACATTAAATTCAGAATAAATTAATGTAGTTGGATAATCGAAACGTTTCTTCAAACAAATCTTAATTATTCGTTTTTGTAGTGAATTTAACGGACTAAGATTAATTTTTGTACTTCCACCCCAAACAATTATACCATATTGAATGATAGACTGAATAATGGCCAAATAAACATTTCGTAGAACTCTAATGGGTAAGTAGCATCGAAGATTAACGAAAGGGGTCATTATTCCGAAGTTTTAAATGTTTTTACATATTTTGGTGCATAATAAATATTTTGGCATATATTGTATATTTTTACATATTTTGAAGGATATTGCATATTTTGAAAGAATATATACATTTTTTCACCAATTTTCTCTCTACGTAATGCTTAAGTTATTTTTTAAAATTGTTTATAAAGCTTATCCCTTCGTCTCTAGTGCATAAATATAATTTGATAATTGAAAATAATAATGTATTCTGTCAAAAAATGGACATCTCTTTGCAATGCTAATATTTTGTAGGCTATATCCTTTGAGAAGTAACGGTAAAGTAGGTACAAATACCAATGCGAATGGTGGGTCATTGTACTGCTAACGTAGTGAAGGAAAGAATGAAAATTACCTTGTGGGTATGACCGTTTCGCACAAACACCCCCAATCAGTTGCTCTAAAAGAAAACAATAGTTTTTTCTGTTTTTTTTAAGGAACTTATTTTGACATCAGGTAATACAAGTAGCAAGCCTACTGCCATTCGCATCCAAGTTAAAAGACTGGATTTCAATTGACGATTCCTTTACTAAAATGGTAAAATCGTGCAGTCCAAAGTGTGTGACAAATGCATTGGGTGCTCCATGAAGTCACAATTAGAATAGCATTTAAAATTGGACTTCATGTGAGAAATAAAAAACGTGCTCCGTCGAAAAGAAACAAGTTCTTCTTACACAAGTGGTACTGAAACATTCGTCTTCTACAAGTGAATTTAATAAAAATTTGTGCATGGCAATAGTTGCTGCAAACATACAGTGGTATAAACTTGGAGTTCCAAAGTTCCAAGCATTCCTACTCAAATACTGCAACTTCAATATTTCGCATGAATCAACACCCCGGAAAAAATATTTGAACTCCTGCTACACTGACATAATGGAAACGATTAGAGATGGACTTGATAATTCTTACGAACGGGTTGCCGTTGACGAGACGATCAATAACTGCAGAAAATATGTAAACATATTTAATTATTAATTGCGCCTCCAAACAATGAGGTTCAATCACATGTGCACCTGTAATTTTTTATTAGTGTGCAAAAATACATCTAATAAAGCTTAGATTTTAAATTACCAACGTTTTTTATTTATTACATATTTACTTACATACTTCGTCATTTTTAGCTTCATATTTATGTAGTCTACATAGTTCTCATTTTCACATTACATAAAATCCGGGCTCTAGTTATGGACCCATATTTTCTTTTTTCTTTTCTTTTTTTCTTCCTCATCAGCTAAAGACTCAGTAAAATAAAATAATTTTCGGAACTGCTATCCCACTCCATGTTTAAACCAGACTGCCTGTCGACTGTACCGGAATATTCCGAGCAGTGAGCGCCAGAGCTTCCGCGGAAGACGGACTGCTGTAGATTTCCGTTCCGGTCGGTTCGTGCTAGTGAGCGTCAACCTTTAGAGTTCACCGCCTGAGTGGAATTTGTTGACGCTGGGTTCTTTGTCGAAAGTATATAGTATGATATTAAATTATTGATATATGGTTACAGTTAAATAAAAGAAAAATTAATATCTCTACATTTAATGGTGAGAGGTGAGAATTTCTAAATATACATATACAAACTCAAGTAAAAAAAAAGATCACACGTTTTAAAACACAATGTGTAATATCGTGAATCTTTAGTTTACAGAGTAATCATGTACTACACAGATTTTTCTAGGGTTTACCTTAAACAACATTCTTGTAAATGAGCTCAATGTGTTTGCCCTTAACTTCACCAAAGATGTCTGTGAGCCTCTCCTTTAAAATCAGATTCCTACTAAGTTCCCATAGTCATTTATTTTCTTTGGCTAGTGTTCCTGTTGGACAATCGTCGGTCATATAGGCTTAATAGGCTTCAACTAGCTTTGGAGTACTCATTGCACGTTGACTAGGTACATAGATTAACGGAGAGGACATCACCAATAAAGAAAGTAATTTTGTTGTTTCTGTACGCATGCTCTGAAGTTCATTGTTCAGATATAGGCCAGTAATTAATTGTGGTCCAATATATTTATCAGCATCAGAGTACGTATTTAGGCAAACTTGGTCCACATAAAAGACTTTTGGGCACAGAAGAAATAGTTAAAGTTTTGCTTTGGAAACTGAGTGTGATAGATATTAAATTTGTTTTCATCAAGAAGCTACACGAAACTAAGTTCTACGCAGCCTAATTACCGAAACGGTTCCCGTGCTACATTATTATGCAGTTCAAATAATTCAGCCAGTGGCAGCAAGAGAGCCGTCGGGGATGTGTATTGGCTTCAAAAGTGAGCAGTAGGCAGAGCCATGTTTTTATAGTGACAATTTTCTTATAATTTCGCTTGACATTTTTAAAATTTCGTTATTTAATGTTGAATAAAGTTTCAAATTTTCCCGATAATGTCACGATCAAGTAAGATACGTCTATCATCGTATCATAATCCACCACATCTCCTCTGCGAAATTTGCTTGGACGCGAAAACAAATTCAAACATAATACATAAATATATAACTCACTAATTATATTACAATATTTGTATACGTTATTATTACTAAGTATTATTACTCAGCGGATTTAATGTAAGATTATTATCATATTTGATATATTATTTAATTAAATTACATTATGGATGGTGAATGTAATGAAATAATTAACACGGTTATTACTGTTTTAACTTACTCTTGATTCAAAAGCAGTGAAATGAACAAACTACAAAATATGACATGCTGCAATATTTTCCGATTTCATTGAAGATCACTTGTAACAATATCATTAGGATATAACTGAAATGAAACCTATGGCTACGATTTTCTACCACACGGGAATACGCACTTATTTCAGTTTTTCGCACCGTTCTCACACCATCACTTCATTTTGGGAACTAACTGTTATTACTATATAGGCTATAATAAAAAAACGAAACATGAGCTAAAGATTAACGAGGATAAAAACTAAAATAAATAGTAAAACGTAGACTAATCACGTGCATTTCTGTAGTATAACAGTAAATAAAGTGAAAATGTTCAATTTTGGTCGAGAAACAGCGCTCGTAGTGATTCTAGGTTAAACTATAAAACGTCTTTGGTATCTTTACGTTCCCTCTTTTCTGCTGAAATTTACGGAGTTGTTTGTCTGTAGACTTCATTATAAAGCATAGTACTTGAACCACGTTAACTTTAAAATCTCTGTCTGATTTTGATATAATATTTTCTATACTTTTTAGGGGTGAGTTACGAGATTATCTTCCGATTAAGCCAAAAACATTTTTTGAAAAAAAAAAAAATATATATATATATATATATATATATACAATGAGGTTTTTATTCCTAACCGACGAGTAGGCCTACCATTTGCTGCTGAAATAAAGGAAATTAAAAAATACACTATTTTTCGTGCTTTTCTCGCAAATTAAGACTTTCGAAAGGAAACGTAGCATTTTTTTTTTTAATTCGCGTGAAAAATATTGTCATAGATGAACTATATTTAATACTAAACTTGTACATACTTCTAACCACAATTAAAAATTGTTTTTTTTTTCGTTTATCGCTAATGCTAAAAAAACACGGCTCGTCAATAGGAAATTGTTTGCTTTGCAACTCTTCCTGTTGAAATACTAGAGAAATGGTGAACTTGTACGCAGAATCGTTGTCGCCTACTTGTCTTCCTTCATTAGTAACGTTCGTAATAGAAAGACGAATATTGCTGAAGTGAAGTTGAAGAAATGCATAGCGAGAAATAGGCTATGCGAGGGAGAGTAAAAAAGTAACCTTAATAATTGTTTTATTAATTAAATATTTACAATAAGACTACAAACACTTCATCACTTTCCAACATAGTCTCCACTACGTTCACTAAGTATTCGTTTTATACAGATGTTATGTACAGTATATGTTTAGTACTACGATCTACTATGTGAGTCTGATTTATTATATATTAAGGTTACTTTTTTATTCAGCCTCGTATAATTGGCGTATAAGTGACACAATGTTTGATTATGATAACGAAATTAACTCAAATTTTTGTTCACAAAAAATCAGGGTAGTCTATGATGTTTTCTCTAGCGCTTCGCCTCTGCCTAAGGTTGATGAACAAAATAGGAAGGACGAAATAAGGAATGACAGCGTGCTCAACATAATTCAGAAATATGGACGAACTTGGAAAGATCGTAGGCTATCGACTACCATAAATAGCAAAGGAATACTGACCGAAGAACAAAGAACACATGGAATACATAAAATGCGTTGGATTGACCTATTTCACCTGGAGACGGAATTTAAGTCTTGAAGAAAAGAATATGATAATAATGATTATTACACGCTTCAGGAACAAAAAACTATGAATTACGCGACATTATGGAGCAAAAGAATTAGAGTATAGTGGTGATAGTTTTCTGATATTCCGTTGTGTTTAACTAATGTTTCTTGTCATGATAATTATTTTAAGACCGAAGATGTAGAAATAAAATTACTTCATGACAAAAAACGTGACATTAAAGTGAAATAAAATTTTCACAGAAAATTACTATTACGAGTGGTATTGTCCTGGATAAGTTCCGCGCAAAATATTAACCTTGTTGCATGAGTGCATTCCTTTACTTTTCTGTGAAAGCAGAGATTATTGATATATACTTGAGCCTTCTGCAATATGAAATTCATTCATAAATTTAAGACCTTGGCCACCTTGCAATAAACCAAGTGAGCATTTGAGATTTGTATTATTGTAAAGCTTTATTGTCAAATACGTAAATTATTAACTTATTATGTCTTTGTTTTGAAAATTATGAATTATTTCATTGTGAATTCACTTTAATTAATAGCACATTTGCTATAATGAGTGATACTTCCATGTTAGCCTTGTGTGCTTGATATAAGCGTTTGGTTGCTAGCATTTCCTTTTAAACTTCCCAGTTGCTGGAATGAAACAACTGAACTCATTGAAAAAAAATCACTTATTAATTTTGAGCAGCATAAAACTATCAATGTAGCCGGAATGTCATTGGCCTTTTGAGCATCAGCATGCTTAGTGATTGACTGAAAATCTTTAGACTGAAGACATTAAACTAGACCGAATTTGCAAATTTTACGTAACGGAGCCAGAACTTATATTTTGTGAGAAGTGATTTATGGAGATATGAAGTGAAGTCCGTTTTATTCATTCTGACTAATGGTGTTACATTATTACAATTTCGACCAGAGAATACCTTCCTGAGTGAAATATGTCCTCAAGGGACACTCATAAACACCCATCTGTACATTTGTTAGGGGATATTGACAATGAAGGCTGATTCTGTGAGTTTCTTCACGTCATAAATCACCGAAGAAGCAATTTCGACTCATTATTAGATCCTACTTTCTGTGTTTAGTTTCATTCTTAACAGAAATCCGAGCCTCGCCTTAAACATGATTGTTCATGGCGTGACAATATGCACTTTTAGCAGTTAGTGTAATAATATCGGTGAGATATGTGGGTCGAAGATGGAGGTGGGAGAGGGGTGCAGAGAATCTCCAGACTCTTTCCAAACCACACAGTATTCTGTCAACCTGGCATAAATTGTTCTCAATAGAGGCGAGCTGTATTAAAATCTCTGTTCATCTTATACCTTGCAATTTATCTGACATTATTGGTTGAAATATTAGTATTATTAAGTTTGTGTTTTTCTTAAATTTATTACAGAGTGTTACATGTTTACGATTTATTAATATTTTAATAAAATATTCATGTTTAATACATTAATAATAATTAGAAAGCAAACATTTCATTTGAATTATGTAACATGCCGTAATAGTCTCTTTCTTATTGGTGGGCTAGTGTGTCACTTATAATACTAATTACTGAGAAACATTTGGACATAAATATGTATGTAGTATGCAAATCTTGACAAAAATATATGAAATACAAACTGAAAAGTACAAACATAACAAGAAATCACAAACAGAATTAGAAATATGAATAACAGAATGAAGTTTTTGCTCCATAGCCTACATCTTAAATGTCCTCATGTCCATGTTGTTGTTGTTGTTGTTGTTCTTCTTCTTCTTCTTCTTCTGGATCTTACTGACTACATACCTTACAGTATGCAACAGTTTCCTTATGCGCCAAGCACACTAAATTTCGGCACTTGACACAGGAGTGCTTTGTCTATTTTCGTTCCTACTACAGAAAACAAAACATCCGGACTCTGGAACTGGATCAGGCATAGTGATCTTCAACATATCAAAAATGAAAGCTAACAGCAATCAGTTTTTCTAGCTACAGAATATGTAACTATCATTTCGACAATCGTATCTACTCCTCCCTTAGGGATGTTGTAGAATGATAGTATTTCATGTTTTCTTGCTTCTCCAGTAGATCCATCAATTTTATCACAAAAATGCATGGAAGAGATCAGATTCACTACCCAGTTTTTCTTCGATACATATGAAAGGAGAGTCATATTTTCACCGAAACCAAACAAACTACTGCACTCTTCACGTCGTTTTCCTTCGCTAAATATAGCGGGTATTTCTCTTTTACTCTTCCTCAGAGCGACCACTAGAGATAGTCTGTGATGTCTCTGTAGTTCGTCAGTTAGTGGTATCGAACTCAACCAGTTGTCAGAAGTGCCAGCAGTCCTGTTCCTGATACTAATCTTAACACAATCTGATAGCGTCGGTTATCGTTTTGAAATGGTCCATCCGGTTACTGTCCTGCGTATACTTCCATGCTAACAGCATTAAAAATCCTGGCTTCACAAAAGGGAAATACCTTTATGCCATACTTTTCCGGTTTCGACTTCATGTAGACCCGGAAACTGCAGCGTTCTCGAAAGGGTTTGAATGGTAGTAAACTCGCCGACAGAATAGCAATTTTTACATTTTTTTTTAATTAATCAAAAATCTTCCGAAGAGGTGCCAAATTGTAGACTATTTCCTCTCGTTTATTCTTGTCTGGTTATAAAAACAAAGTGCTTCCAAGAGGAATCTAAGCCCTCTGAGAGACATTGTTGATAGAAAATATTAAATTCCAGTTCCATCCTTGGCGTAGAGATCGTCCAGATTTTTATGGGAGGATTTTAGTATTCCCGCAAGGTATAAAAATCCCAACAAGGCCTTTACTCCTGTAATATTTCTTCTTTGGATATTCCTTTCTCTTCTGAAAGCATCCTTGCGTGCATCAATCCATTGTTGAGTAAATTCAACAATCCTCTCCAACCTACATGTCAGAAAGAACAAACTCCAATATTAACCGGTGTTTTAGCTCCTTTCACATGTTTCTTTACTTGTGGTAAATGAGTCAAAATATGTTGCCTTCTCCTCCTCATATTTTGGCGTCGAGCATGTGTGTGCCGTTTTGTGATATTGTCCTTTCCTTGCAGATATACCTGTGTTGTATTGGATCGTGGTTGTAAGCCTACCTGATCCAATTGAGATAAATTGTCATATTCATGAGCTTATTCCTCATTGCCAGAGTTATGGTCACTAACTTTGACGTTATTTTCTTCGAATTAATCTTCTATATTGCCTGATTGGCCCTCTTCATCAGAATCCATAACCTCCAATAACAAGTTGTAAATTCTTTGCTCTTCTCTTTTATAGTCGTTCATCTTCGAGATGTTAGAAATTTGTAGAAATAAATTCTATAACTTAAGCTCTTATGAAAATCTTATCGACTGTAGGTTTATTTTCACACCAAACAATGCACAGATCAACCACAGAGAACACGTTTACATGCTTACAGATTGGTCAAGTCTGACGCTGTGTTGTTAAAATTAAATTACGGTTTATTTAACGACACTCGCAACTGCTGAGGTTATATCAGCGTCGCGGGGGTGCCGGAATTTTGTCCCGCAGGAGTTCTTCGACAGGCCATTAAATCTACTGACGAGAGCCTGCCGCATTTAAATATACTTAAATGTCATCTACCTAGGCCGGGATCGAACCCGCAACCTCGAGCACAGAAGGCCGGCGCTCGCTGTGTTATTGTGGAATGATAGGAGTCAGGTGTGCAGGGAGAGAAACGGCTCTCGTTGTGGATGAGAAAAATTCCAGAATATACAGGGTAATTCATAAGTATCTGTACAAATTTTGTCGATGTAATGTAAACGTAGTACTTTGTTTACTGTACGTAGGTATATCTAGTTATATGGCGTTGTTGCAGTTCCTACCGTACCACGTCTCGTAAGTACACATTCATTTTGTCTTTAGTTCAGTAGGCTTCAGTTATATACGATACGATAGATTGTGCAAACTCAGTTGCTTTGCCAGCCAGATCACCGAACTTCTACTTTTGGGGTCGTCTGAAGGCGCTCCTTTATGCCACTCAAATTCTGAACGTAGCTGAAGTACAGCAGTGAAATCAAAATGACTATGAAACTGTTCGGGATGAGTTGAACGGAGTCTGTAAAATTTGAACATCACTTCATGCCTACGTACAGTAAACAAAGTCCTATCAGGCCGGAATCGACTGTAGTGGGGTGTACGAATGACAAATATCTAACACAGTCGCTATGTAGGCGAGCATGACACAACCAAAGGCTTTACTGGTCCATGTTTTTGATACCTAGGAAGGAAGGACATTTTGCACCATAACTGTGAAAGTAAGGATTTGCGGGAAAAGTTGTATAGAACATTTTAGTTTTATTTTTACCTCTACATTACACCCACCAAGTTTGTACAGAATCATTCTGTATAGATAAGCCATTCAGGTTGACATACATACATACATACATACATACATACATACATACATACATACATACATACATACATACATACAATTTCAAAATCTTCAGTAGTTCCATAAATGCTCAATTATTGCCCGCGAAGCGCAACAATGAAATAAAGTTGATTGTACTATATTTAACATAAACGGTGAAATTTGAACTTCTCGATACATCTCGAAATTACGTCAACGAAATTGGCAACTTTATTTAGTCGCGCGGAATTCATCGCAAATTTCACTCTTGAAATAAAGTGCCCAGTGCTCCCTAACATTTTGGGACAGAATGATAATTTGTATTGTAGCGTAAAAGTGAACGATGAAAAGGCAGCTAGACAGGAGATTAACATAATACGGTTGAAAATTATGGAAATAGTAATGGAAATAGTTTAATGCGGAACAAAATTCCGCGCGCGACTAAAGCAGGGTTAAGACGTAACGTTGCAATGCCAGAAGGACGCGGGTTCGAGTCAAAATGAGATCATGTATTTTTTTTCCACCGATCTAATCGACTAATCATTCCGACCGCTCTATGACCCTGGGCTTTACTTAGCCCAGGCATGTTCAGTGTGGGCATTTCTAGCCCTTAAACGAGGTGCAACAGTGTCATAGACTCATAAAATAGCTTAAAAGATATGCTACGTCACTGTTTCACTTCGTTTAAAGGCTAGAATTGCACACGCTGAACATGCCTGACTTAGCTTCTAACACAAAACATTAGGATCTACGACCAAATTGAGATGCAACCCGCAAAACCATTGAATACAAGTACAGTCCATGAGGATTTACTTGTCTAGTCCCTTTTAGAAAGAGAGAGAATGCTCACCATCTCTCTCTACCCTCATTTATGATGGTCGACACTCCTTCAAACGACCACGAGTTACCAGTGGCGGCATTCTCTTCCTCTTCAAATTATGACTCCACTCCGCCAGAAAGTTCGTCCGTGTCCGTGTCGTCCAAATTGATTACGAACGAATAATAAATTTCCATCTACGAGTCCATCCTTCGCCCAATAAAATTTTTCAACTTTTTCTACGTGTTTACAGGCCTTCCTCTAATTTTCTTCCGTCACTTTTGCAAGTGCGCTCATTTTTAACCTGTTACACAAGTTTTTTAAGAATCCTATTCGGGGGTTTCTTTCCTGGAGATCGCAGCACGCTTCAAATTCCGCTTCCGCTTTCTTTTGTTTCTTTGTTTTGTTTTTTTTTTTTATTTTAAATCCTGTTAACACCACGAGATGATATATCTGTCGCTGCAGCAGTTCTTTCGATAAAACTCGGCACAGATATTGTTTGTTTTCCGCATTTCAGTGCCTCATATTATCCAGTAAAGAATTTATGTGCATTAATAACCATGTTCATACCGTCCGACTTCAAGGCTTTCCCGCGTTTTCCCATATTGCCTACCATTATTATTAAATACAAGAGCACAACACTCTTTACAATATTTAAGGTAACAGTGAAACCATGCATCTCCGAAAACATTTTAATTTGTGAATTATATTATATTATATTGGTACAACAAGATACAAACTCGTCCACACCTGTGGAGTAACGGTCAGCGCGTCTGGCCGCGAAATCAGGTGACCGAGTTCGAATCCCGGTCGGGAAAGTTACCTGGTTTGAGGTTTTTTCCGAGGTTTTCCCTCAACCCAAAACGAGCAAATGCTGGGTAACTTTCGGTGGTGGACCCCGAACTCATTTCACCGGTATTATCACCTTCATTTCATTCAGACGCTAAATAACCTGAGCTGTTGATACAGCGTCGTAAAATAACCCAATAAAAAAAGACACAAACTCACTTCACTATTCACAAAATACTACTAACTAATGAGCTCAACCCCGAGACGCCACTGAGAGATCCACTAATTGGGTTTGCACAAGTGTGAAGGGAGAAGGGAGGAGAAAGGGAATTCCAAGAATTGTACAAAAGGAAACCTCTTGCCCGTCACATCTGGTGGCAATCGGTAGACAAGGACCTCAGACAAGGACAGTAGAAATCACGCCAACTTAATCCTCATGCACTGTAGTACGAAAACGAACGGAGAGATGGAAGGATGAACAGATAATACGAGCAGTGGTGAATAGAATTCCTGTTGAGATTAAATACATTGGCAAACAGATTTTAAAATCTCATCAACTGTGGTGTTACCTTTCGGGGGAATTAAGTGTAGAAAAAATGCATGTACTGATGCATCCACAACAAGAATACAAGTAATTAATTCTACAGTGTCATTATTATTACATCACTATTTTCTTCCTAGCACAGAGACAAAAAATTAAGTCTTTGCACTTTTCCTCCGTTTTCGTGTTAATATACACTGAAATGTCTTCTATACGTCTGAAAAAGTACATCTGCACTGCCAGTGTTTAATTCCTTTAAAATCATGTAGGTATTTCGGACATTTTTCCAATACTTCAGCAAGTAGGTTTTAATTAACTCGCCGTCACTGAACGGTTTTAGAGTCCGAGAAATCCCCCAATCTAAAATATAACATGCTACGACTATTATTTTGTTTTTATCATCAGATTCTGTAGACGTTGTTTCTTCCAATTCACTTTAAATACATTGCCTTCTGTGTTAAAGACCTAAAATATAGATGATTAGTTCATTGGCAAAGTTGCTCGTGTTAAATTACATAAGCAACTGTGGCTTACAGCTGTTTCGGTGCTTTCACACCATCCTCAGAGCCTACTAGATCTCGGCGTCATCTCGAACTTCTCTGCCTGTTGTGGGGGTGCGTTTGCGTGTTGAAAAGTGTTGAAACGTGGAGTCAAGTAGTGTGTGTGTTCTGAATTCAGGATGGTGTGAAAGCTGTAAACCACAGCTGCTTATGTAATTTAAGACAAGTAAGTTATAATCAACCAAACATTTACAGTATATTTAAGTGTTAAAAGTAGTGTACGCAAGATTCAAGATGGACTAAAATATAGCCTTAAAACAGTGGTCGGTATTTGACTCGCGAGTCAACACCTTAACATACAAGCAGGGTGGAGAGGTAAAGTATGATCTCCTTCTCCTTAGCCTTCACTTGTTCATTCCAAGTTACGCAATGCTCAAGTGCAATATATCAATAATGAATGTGTTCCCCCGCCTTCTCCTCTTATACCTCCCTCCTCCTATCTTCCCCTTTGCTGTGCCTTGCGGGTTATATTTATATGACGTCATCTATGCCGACCAATGGTTTAAAATAACACAAAATTCTTCGTTTGCAATTTACGTTCATTATACTTAGAAAATCCACTATTAAACATTGAATGGTCACACGTACTACAATAATACTCATAATAATAATATTTATTATTAATAGTAGTAATATATTATTATTATCATTATTATTATTATTATTATTATTATTATTATTATTATTATTAATAGTAGTAGTAGTAGTAAAATGATAAAATTACCTGTAATTTTCCCGTGTTATTCGTGATTGTTCACGTAATGCCTTTGTAAATTGCCTTGTTGGACACTCATTTGCACTTTTATGCTTAAGGGACAAAGAACAATTCCTCCTTTGGGAACATAGAAGAAGGGCTGTTCTTCCCATTCATCGTGAAATTTGCGTTTAAATGATTGTTTGATTGTCTTTGAAAGCGCCATGACGAGTTTCCAACTCGAAGTCCGCCACAGAATTTCAGTTGTGCAGTACAGAACGAATGATATGAGACCGGCACTGAGGATCACTGTCCCAGCTCTCGATGTTTGAGGGAATGTCTCAAACTAATTCTGGTTCGCGAACCATTATATGCCCATGCATGCTTTAACAGAAATGAGTATCAGGGACATTTCCTTGCGGGTAAAGGCGGCGAGAACATAGGACTGACATCCCTACTGCCATTAAATACTGATTGTCTTTAAAGATGGGAGTGTTCTCCCGCCACCCCTGGGTCGATTTGGACTGTAATGGAATTGAGTTTATCTTTATCTGTTTCAGTCTTCGGCATCAGTAAAGTTATAATTGTAGTAACAGCGTTAATGTAAAAAATCGTTTTTGGGAAAAATTAGATAGATTTTTTTTTTTAATTTTTAGGTACAAAATATTTTCACTACGTAATTCTTAATCTTATGTTACGGGGTTATATTATATTAAGAAAATTCAAGATTTTATATTGTATAATACTTAAAAGCAGCTGTCTGCGCAGTAACAGCTTTAACTGGCTAACGCTTTTATTGCACCCAGTCTTCAATAATAATTGTAGTGGGAAAAATTGTGGCCAAGGATTTTGCCGGTGATACTCGTAGTAAACACTAGCCTATCCCAGAAAAGTTTTCTTGGTGACAATTTGTACTGGACATTTTTGAGGATGAGGGATTTCCCGGTGTTATTTGTAGCGAAACAACATTTCAAATTTGAGGTTTTTCTGGCGTTGAAAATTGTAGTGGACAGAATCTGAGGACAAGAAATTTGCCGGTGATATTTATAGTAAAAAATGTCTGAGGATGACGGTTTTTCGTAATGGTATTTGTAGTGGACAACAATTTTGTAAACTGTTTTTCTGATGACACTTGTGGACAACATCTGATGAGGGTTTCCTGTTATATTGATTGTGAACTGTGTTTGAAATCCAACTTCCACACTTCTCGACTATCCGACAAACGCAACATCTTCCGCCATTCCACTGGTCCGATTCAGATCGTGCTACTGTATTATTCTGTGTAGATCTGCGAACAGTCACTGCTCATGCTACGCAGTGTCACAGCGTGAAGTCCTCTGCGGTACAAATGCGTAACTCAACTGTAGGTATTTTAAGAATATAAATGCTTCAGTTGTAAGAAGCAATTAATCATTCCTAGTGTGTGTGCATAAAGACCAAAGAGCTAATAAACTTAAGACCGTTAATTTGTTGGCGAAGAAACTATTAATCATTTAACCGAGGATGTATTTTGTTGACGCTTCGTAGAGAAATGACATTGGACGACTGAAAGCCTCATGAATTGAGTTAGTCGGTGTGGGGAGATGTTTGGTCAGAAGAGCCGCCTTCGTTTATCTAGGTCACAAGTCGGAAATGAAGTGTTTAAAGATTTTATTTAGTCTCCACTGTGTGTAGTGCAGAAACAAAGTGCGTGCGAATGTGGAATACCTGAAATCTTTCGATGCTCGACGAGGATGCGATGGGAAGATGGCCAGCGCCGATAAATAATTGTCTCTCCGAGGTATTTGAAGACTTAGACCTCCGGGGGAAGCTTGAATAATTTATACATTTAGTCCCCCTTTTATTGTTTTCTCATTTTGTTTAACTTCGGTGACTTTGTTCTTGTTTTATTTTTTAGATCTTCTTCTCTTCTTCACGTTTGGCTGTCCTCCAGTCTTTGATGCTGTGATTACTCACGTTTCAGCCATAGGAACAACATTTCGTAGCAGATTAAAACACCGTTTATCTGAAACAATGGGAGCGGAGGTGATTTCGGATAAGGAATTTTTCAGATGAACCGTTATAGCTTATCATATTGTGCATAGCTAATCTAGTTTTTATTTGGCTCTGCGCTTTTGGTTTAAGTGTCATTTTACTATGACGTACCGAAGTACATATAACATTTATGTGCAGGAATTCTGCGTTATATGATGAAGGACGGATGGAACGGAGAAAAATCCTTTCCGGCACTGCGACTCGAACTCGGGTTTTCAGTCCTACGTGCTGATGCTTTGTCCACTAAGCCACACTGAATTCTAGTTCCGATGCCGGATTGAACCTCTCAGTTTCCCTTTGATGGCCAACCCTCACGTACTCTGTGTGTCACAGATGCGTGACAGTGGCACAATGTCCAACACACTATGTACAGGGGTGCACTCATTAAGAATGACTAGGTGGCCGGGATCCGAGGAAATGAGCTCCGTCTTGAATCACTAAGTGATTACTTACGCATATCATATTACTGTGATGTACCGAAATACATATATTTCCGTGCAGGAGTTCTACGAAGCAACTATGAAATTCACGACACACTTTTAGCTTCAGAATACTAGTTAATTAAACAAATGATACTCATGAATAGTTCATTCTTTATCTGTAATATTCTTTTACCCTTAAAACAAAAGAATATTGGTATTTTGCAAATAACTTCAAATTAGTGTAATTCTGAAAATATTGAGATTAGGACAAATGTTTATATGATGTTTTTTGCTCAGAATGTCTTCGGAACTAAGCTCCGTAAGTGACGGTAAATCCTCGTGAATCACCCTGTGTATGATCAGTGATATTGATGCAACTGAATGTAGAATATAAAACTCTCTCATACGGGTATCTAAACCATTATGTTGCTGAACCTGAATGTCCATAGGGAAATCAGTAAATGGTCTTCCTAACTTTGCCTCTTTATATGCTGTCCTGAATAATCTATTGGTAGTCTCACACTGATTTATATACATTTTATCCACCCCTGTTTCTAAAGGTTTGCTCTCGGCACTAGATTTAACCTCTTCTGCTCTTGTATGACTCGCCACCTTTCGTGGTCATGAACTTTCTTTCTTAGGCTGTTTTGCTGCATGTCTTTCGTTTTTCCAAAATAATTAACTTCCCCTTCAACCCATTCGTTGGTTGGTTTTAGTCCTGAACCTTTCTGTGGTCCCAAACCAAGTCTACTAGCTTCAGCACATACAGAACAACCGAGCCTTTTGTTTTTTTTTATTACTAGCCAACTGTTTCATTTTTGAAGTAATTACACTGAGCCTCCGAAGAGCATTTTAAACTCCAAACTTACTTGATTATAAGAATAAGTCGAACGTGCTTCTGAATTCATAATTATCTTCTCAATTGATAATTTGATATGTTTATTCTTTTCGAAGGGCCTTGTTGGTCGTCACTAGCATTGTTCTCTTCAATGTCCTTGTTATCACTTGGAATTTTTCTTTTGCCACAGCTTAACCATTTAAGCAAACTCACTGTATTGGTAGACTTACAATTTCACAAACACTAATGAAACACGTGTAACTGAATGTAACTTGCGTTCATGCAATGGAAATTTCACAAACACTAACAAAATACGTGTAACTGAATGCAAATTGTATCCATGCTGTGGCAGTTTCGCAAACACTAACAAAACATATGTAACTGAATACAACTTGCGAACTGTATGCAACTTGCGTTCATGCTATGGCAGTTTCATAAACACTATCAAACACGTGTAACTGAATGTAAGTTGCGTTCATGCTGTGACAGTTTCATAAACACTAACAAAACGCGTGTAACTGAATGTAACTTGCGTTCAAACAATGGCACATTCGTAGCACGCGAAATTGAACTGATACATTTCCTTTGTTCCTTACCTGTTACCAAGGGGTATGAGAGGAGTAGTCTATACTGACGAGACGTGAGGTGACAATGTTGCCAATATGCAGGACACATCTGGCTGTAGCAGCGTAAGGTCAAAGAGGAGATGATAGCATTTGCAATCTTCGTGTTTACAAAGTTGTGCCACACGATGATTGATTGTGCGTGTGATTACTGAGAAACTTGTACACAATGTACACTGACGTTCAAAGATATCTGACCTTCCCCCCCATTGATTGTTTCTTCATAAGTGCCAGGTCGAAATTGACCCTTTCCTTTTAAAAGAAGTGTAGGAGATCATATGACAACTGACAAGTTATAAATTAAAATATTTCAACGCAACGTAACTCTACCAATAGCAGAGTGAGCATATTGATAATGTTATGTAAGAGGAACCGGTATATTATATGGATTGTTGTAGAGGAATGCTAGAAATTTTGTACGAAGAGTTTTGATATAAGCTGAGAAGTACAGTATGCCAAGATCGTCGTACAGTTGGCTATTTCGGATGAGATAGTCCGCTCCAGTGATGGTTCGACAGATGGCTCATTGAAGTCCGTCTAGTCGTTGAAGATGTCGCGGATTTGCTTGAGCCCATATTTCACAACAGAATGCCATGTAGGATCGAATTAAAACTTTGTACAACATAGTTTTGACATTTAAAGATGTATAGCTCTTGAAAAATGAGTAAAGAAGCATATATCGTTGGAAGGCCTTCTCACGAATATGTGAGACGTGATGTTTAAAAGTAAGTCTCTTATCAAGAAAAACTCCAAGATACTTGACGGTAGTTGTGAAAGTTATATTTTCATTTTGAATGGCTAAGGGCTGTGATTGCCGCGGAAATCTTCTTGTGAAAACAACTTCTTGCGACTTGGAGCCATTTATCTTAAGACGCCATTTTGTGGACCATTAGGTAATAATATTTAAGGATTCCTGCATTTGTAGACAAGCAAAATGAATGTTTATATGCTGCGTATAAATAACAGTGTCATCAGCGTGTAGTGTAAGTTTACATTTTGGATGAATTGGTATATCACGGACATATGCACAGTACAGTGTTGGGCTTAAAACTGATCCTTGAGGAACTCCTGCTGTTATGACGTGAGCGTTTGAGAGACAGCGTCCGTTTTGAACACGAAACGTTCTATCTGTAAGGTAGCTGGCGATGAGTTGAATATAATTTATAGGAATGTTAAGTTTGTGAAGTTTATATAATAAACCAGTGTGCCAGACAGTATCAAAACCTTGCTGAATGTCGATAAATGTAGCTACTGTATGTTGTCCAAGTTAAAATCCTCTTTGAACGGATGTTGTTAATCTGTGAATTGCTTCTCTGGGACTATGGTGGGGTTTATATCCAAACTGTTCATGGTGGATGATAAATGGTGCAGTTAAGTAAGGCCTTAGTCGTGCCAGAATGATACGTTCAAAAATTTTTCCAAAGAAGTTGGTTAGGCTGATTGGTCTATAACTTTGGGGTAATGTTTGATCTTTTCCTGGTTTAACTATTGGTATAATATGTGCTGTCTTCCGTGCTGTTGGAAAATAATTATGATGTAGACATGAGTTGAATATCTTCGTTAAATGTGTTATGGCTCTTTTTGGTAATTTCTTCAGTATGGCTGGTGTGATTTTATCCGGACCAGGTGTCTTCTTCGGTGCCAGATTTCGAATTATGATCTTGATTTCTTGTTGTCGTACGTGAGGTAGTCGATAGAGTACCTGGTATGATTTGGTGCAAGCGTTTTGTGAAGCCATTCCAATCCGTAACTTTCTCTGTAGAAGGTTGATCTGATATCATATGGAAAGGGGCCTTGAAAATCAGAAGTAGTGGAATATGGTCGGAGTCAAGAGCGTTTAAGCAGATTTGTTGGACCGGGGAGTATTTTGTGTTACATAAACAAATATCAAGTACATCTGGATGATGAGTGGTTATCCATAGAAATCTTGTAGGTGCTTTTGGTCCTGTAATTGAGTAATGAAATTTATTGGAATGTAATAACAAAGTTTCACCTTTCGGAGTATTCAGTCTAGAATTCCATGATTTATGTTTTGCATTGAGATCACCACAGAAAATGAAATGTTTGTGATGTGTGATAAGCAGGGTCAGGTCGTTTTCATTGAGTTGAGCGTATGGCGGGTAATAAACAGATGCTATGAGTATTTCTGTTCCTTCAAGCTGGATGAATACACCATTGGCTTCAAGATTCTGAAAAATCGGTAGTATGGCTATTCGATATGGTATGGAGTTTTTAATGAGTATAGCAGTTCCTCCTCCAGGTCGATTGTTTCTATCTGTACGGATAACAGTATAGTTGCGTACACAAATTTTGTAGTGGGTTTTAGATGAGTTTCACTAATACATGCGAGGTCAATATCATAATTAAAGAGCAAGGCTTGTAGTTCGTAAGTCTGGTGGATTATTCCATTGGCATTGAAATTGAAGATGTTTAGACCTCTGTGTTTGGAAAGAATTTAGGGGTCATTTATGGATTGTTGTAAATTGAAAAGATTAATGAAACCTTCAATGAATGTTATGACCTTGGATATTGAGTCATTTGCATTTTGGATTTTATGAAAAGTTGTGCGTATAAGCTGAATTGTACGTTGGATGTTCAGTGAGCGTAAGATGTTACCAATATCTTTGAAGGAAGGAATCTGATATTGATTCTGATGATGTTGATGTTGCACTTGGAGAATTAAATGTTGAGTGGAAAGCTTTGGTGTTGCCAGGATTAGCAAGTAGAGGAAAGTCACTGTGTTTCCATGTTGGTGGTGTAGAACGTTCTTTGGAAAGAATTCTCCTGTTCCTCATCTTCTCTTGAAGTTCCGCTTTCTTCTTTAGTTGAACGGGGCACTGGCTGTAACTGGCAGTATGTGCACCGTCACAATTTGCACATTTAGGGATATGTACAGGGCCTTTCAGAGGACAATAGGCGAATAAGTGATTATTTCCGCATTTGACACATCGAGTAGGTAAATTACATCGACGTGAAGTGTGACCAAAACCCTGACACTTATGACATTGTGTAATATGCGGACGAAGTTTATATGACTCGATTTTTATGATATGATTGTTAATATCTTGCAATTGGTATATGGTTCGGGAGTGTTCATTATTTGGAAGTGTAATTATCCAGATGGGGGTGGGACGTCGTGTCGGTATGTCAACAGTGTCGTAGCAAGGAACAATAATTTGACGAATGTGTTCTATTTGAAAATCGAAGTGTTCAAGTTCTGTTTAGAGAGTAGCAGATTCTAGAAAAGCTGGAAGTCCTTTCAGTACTACTTGTAGTAATTTAGTTTCCCGAGGTTCATGAGAATAAAACTGAAGGTTTTCAGTTTGCATAGTCAGCGCGACAACTAGTTAAATATTTCATTCCTTCAGCAGAGTATGTGATTTTCAGTGGCTGGCTAAGTAGTGACTGCAGTTTTTTATTATTTGCAAAGAAATTTCCGGGTGGGATATTCTTCACAATAATTGGCGGTATTCGAGCTGATTTAGGTCTAGGAAAATCTGTGTTGTTGTTACCTTTTTGGTTCCCTACTTGAGGATTATTTTGTTTGGTGGTGATATGTCGGTATCCATTTCCGGTCTTACCAATAAACCATGTATAGTTTTTATACGAGACTTATGCAGCGGTGAGACAGAAAACGTTACTAATAAACCATGTATAAGTGATGGATGTCTAAACAGGCTCTAACTATACAATGGGAATTGCTTTGCAGTAGTTATATATACGAAACCCCTTGTTTAAGCGTTGTATGTAGAGGAAAAATGGCCGCCCCTCTAACAGCTGTTCGTATCGACTGTCATTTTATGATGATGGATGCCTTGTAACCACAGAGGAACACACCAAAGAGCACAGAATAAGTAGAATATTATTGCTGTAGCTTGTACTCTTTGACCAAAATATAGTGTGGTAATCGATCAGAGCCAGTTGTACTATCGATTCTTAACAAGGCACACTAGAGCGCTCTACCGGATACAATAGAGAATCTCAGAATTCTATTACCTTTCGTAATGAAGTAATGACGAAATTATGACGTAGCTGTGTAACAGTTATACTGTTATACACGACGTATGTAGTGATTATTAGTAAGGAATTTACACACGACTTATAAACGAGCTACTCATTGTATAATTAAGTATAAGACAGTTAAATGTCTGTATATAGAGTTTTTATTAGTAAGACCGTTCATGTACAAGAGGATCAAAAACATTTTGTAGTTTGATATCCGGATGAATTAATGTTTCCTGAGATAATGTCGTTTGTGTATCGGAAACTGAAGAATTTGGTTTGACTTTGTCCGTATTTAGTTTCTGTTTCTTAATGACATGATCTCTTACTTTACTTTTACTTAAAATTGCGTTTTCCGCGGGATTAATTTGTTTGCTAGTTGAATTGGGTACGCGAGTAGGATCACATAATGTAGTCATTGTAGATGTAGGAGTACTACTACTTGTTACAGATATTATGGTTGTTGTCGTATGTGAAGTCACTATGATAAATACACCAGGTTGATTTTCGATTAGACACCAGTCTTCAGTATTTTGAGTCATTTTGACAGGCACCACGCTTGGCTCCGAGAGCCAAGCTAAAGTAATTACTACACAATCACTCGATTATGATCGCGCACGTAACACAAAATGATAAAGAAATAAAGTTATAACTTAAACAAACACCACACAATGTCGCTAAACTGTTACATAATAATATAATTCCACTAAATACAACTTGAAAAAAACTACGCAACTACGTAAACACAAAACAGGGCGGAGGACTGTTCGATAAGATGCTTCTCCGATCAGCACTCGATGTGAACTCGATATCTGACCAAAGACTACATGATTGTGTAAGCGAACTTTCTAACCACAGAATGTCAGATTCAAAGATATAACATTTTTTGTGGCACTTTATATGCCTGTTTCAATAAGTTCCAGGTCTCTTATGGACCCTTGCCTTTCGCAGTCGTGTAGAGAAATATGATTATGTATATTTTTTGTTAAATTTGTCAACTTTTGGATACAGTATCGAAATCTTGGGTGATCTCCCGACTGTTCCTAATTACTTTTACTTATTGCTGAGAGGTAGTTCATTTATGATGCTGCACTCCCGTCATAACCAGGATGAACAGCGTGAAAACAAATTTGACAGATAACTATGAGAAGAGGAACAAAGGTGTACGATGTCTTGTGTAGTACTGAGGGTTATAAGTTCCTAGTTTTGATACACACATTTTGGTGGGAATGTGCCTGTTTATAAAATGTTTCAGCGAATCTCCTAATGATAACTGGGATACTTTCTACTTTTAGATCTTGATGTATCTCTTCGTTTCTTGTGTACCACCCGCTGTTATGAATTACACGTAATACTTTATTTTGTACAACTCGAATGGGATCTAATGTTGTATTAGGTGCGTATCCCCATACTGTAGAACCATACAAAAGCTCTGATCTAATCAGCAATTTATAAATTGTCACTTTTTTAGATGTTGACAATGCACGTGTTTTTAAAAGGGGATACAGTTGTACCATTCTTGCTATTGTTTTTGCTCGTGTATTTGCAATGTTGGTATGCCATAACAGACGACTATCCAAATGGATTCCAAGATACTTAACAGAATCCTGAAATTCAAGGGCAGTACCATACAGTGTGAGTTTAGTTTGTGGTGCACTTCGAGTTCTACTGAAAGCTATGACTTGACTCTTCATTGTGTTTACAGTTAAGCGCCAAAGTTGGAACCATTCTTCTATAAGGTGGACATGCCGTTGATGTCGACCAATGGCTAGATCGGCATTACGATGTGTAGTGTATGCTAGTGTATCATCTGCATATAAGGCTAACCTGGTGACGTCAGTTTCCGGAAGATCTGAAGTATATGCACAATATAAGTAAGGGCCCAGTACTGAGCCTTGCGGAACTCCTCCTTGAATTTTCTTTTGTCTTGATAAACAGCTGTCTTCCTTAACACAGAAACGTCTGTTCCGAAGAAAATCAGCAATAATATGAATCAGTGCATCAGGAACCTCTGATTGGATTAATTTATAAATTATACCAGTATGCCACACAGAGTCAAATGCACTTTTGACATCGAGAAATATTGCTACGGTAGTAGCTCTGTTGTTGAAACCGATAGTTGTTTGTTCAACAAGACGCAGCAGTTGGTGTGTTGTGGAGAGACCTTGTTGATATGCAGCCTGATAGGGTGGAATAAGGTTTGGTGCACTTTGTAGAAGTCTGGTCATAAGAATTCGTTCAAATACTTTGCCAAGGGCATTAATCAAACTTATTGGTCTGCGATTTGCTGGAACCTTTGGATTTTTCTTTTGTTTGGGAATGGCAGTAATATATGCAAGTTTCCAAGCATCTGGAAAATATCGATGAGCTATACACTGATTGAAAAGCTTGGTAATATACATAAGTGCCTTTCTAGGTAAGTTTTTAAGTTCCATGTTGTTAATTTTATCAGGACCTGGTGCCTTTTTAGGTTTAAGGCGTTTAATAATGGTTTTGACTTCTGACGGGCTCGTTAAACAAATGTACTGGGATACGGGACACAGTAGGAATGTGCTGACAGTTTCCTCGACATGGCGATAATGTTCAACTAAGCTGTCACATTCATTAGCAGGTTTAAATTGGTTCTCAAAACAATCGGCTATAAGTTAAGCTTTTTCACAAGACTTATAAACTGGGCCATCTTTGCCATGTAAAGGTTGATTTTTAGAGTAGGAATCATGTTTGGTTAACCGTTTGGTGATTGTCCAAATTTTATTTGACTGTCCTGCATCAGCAACATCTTTTTCAAATTTCGAAACTTTCATTTCTAGTGCCATTTTGTGCACTCTATTTTTCATAATGTTATATACGTTTTTGTCAATTTGTGATCTAGTTTTTTGCCAGCGCTTACGAGCTCTCTGTTTAGCCATTCTTAGTAGACGTAAATTCGAGTTTTGATGGAGATAACTTTGTATTGGTTCTTTCTCTAGTGAAGCATATTTTGATACTTTCAAAGTATTTTCAAAGATTTTAATTCCTTCATCAATGTCTTCTTTTGTTGTAATCAATGGATTAGCAGAAATTGATTGTGAAATATATCCCCGATAGGACGACCAATCCATGCTGCTTAAGAAAGCTTGAGGAAATAGCCTCTCAGTAGTTGCTCTTTCAATGATTAAAACAACAGGGTTATGATCAGAGGACAGTTCTTGTAAAGTGTCTATAAACAGGGGTACAGTATTACATCTGAAAAGAAATCCATCAAGTACATCTGGTTTATGATTTGCATTTTGAGGGAAGAAAGTAGGTTTGTTAGGAGCTAAGATTTGATAGCCGTGCTTGTCAGCATGTTTTGAGAGTATGCGACCTCTGGTTGTTGTTACGCGTGAATTCCACTCAATGTTCTTAGCGTTGAAGTCACCGCCAATTATAAAATTATTTGATATACAGGATATTGCATCAAGTTCTGAAACTAAGAAAGGCTTATTTGGAGAGCAATACATCGATCCAATTAAAATGGTTTCGTTATTGTACTGAATTTCAATTAAAGTTATAGATATGTGTGTAAGCTGGGGTGATTGTATTCTGTAGTGTCTAATGCAATTTTTAATTAAGATAGCTGTTCCACCAAAAGGGCCATTACTTCCATCAGAGCGATACACTGTATAATTTTTAACGCTGAGTCTCTTATTAGGTGTTAATTGAGTTTCTGTGATTAAAGACACATCTATATCATGCTGATGTAAAAAGTCGTCAAGTACATTTTTATCCCTAGTCACTCCATTGGCATTCCAGGTCACTATTTTTAGTGGCTTGTGTAACTTTTGTCTGGGTTTATTTTGTTCCATTTCCAAACAGACTAGAAACACCATCAATGAACACTGATATTTTATTAAAAATATCATTTTGTTGCTTCACTTGCAAGAAGGTTTGATGTAAACATCTTAAATAATAACTGATATTGAATGTTTTTAAAAAGTTCCACCATTCTCTCAATTCATGAAAAAATTGACTGAAAGATGAACTGTCAGCAAATTGATCTGGTGCCTGTCGAGTATTATTATCGATATTTACCTTTCGGAATCCTTTAATAACCTGTTGAGTGACAGGAAGTGGAGGAAAAGACTGGGCAGAAAGATCTGGCTGCTTCTTATGGGTAGGATTCCTGGTTTTCACTCCATTTACGTAAGCTTGGTATTTTGGGCACTGTCTAAAATTAGCAGGACGATCCCCTTGGCAATTTGCACATTTTGCAGGAATAGAAGTAGGTTTTTGACATGAATATGATTCATGGTTCTCACCACATTTAACACATCGTGGTTGGATGTGGCATGAATGAGCCTTGTGGCCAAACTCTTGGCACTTGTAACATTGAATCGCCCCTTGCCGGGAGATGTAATCTTCAATTTCCACTCTAAGATGGCAAAGACTGCGTAACTGACGAATATCGGGTTTGTCTTGTAATTGATTTACTGTCAGGACCCAAATTGGCATAGGCAACCATGTCATTAAGCCTGTGTTTTCATCTTGGACTTTTTTCCTTAATTGTCGAACTGACTCAATAGGATAATTTAATAGTAGAAACGTTTTCCGGGCTATGAGGCCGTGGTCTGTTGGTTGTGAGACCAAACATTTCGTTCACGCTTCTGCCGGGGATGATGATTGGAATCTTTGTGTAGATATCTATCTACCCACACACACGGATAGATATCTACACAAAGATTCCAATCTATCATCCCCGGCAGAAGCGTGCAATGATTAAAACCCTCTTCGACCGAGCCATATGGGTTTCTGACCCCCAACATATAGACCAAGAAATCGACCACCTACATTCAGCCCTAACCGCTAATGGCTACGCCAAGACAGAGTTAAAAAGGGCCTTGAAACCAAGGAAGACGACACCGGAGTCAGGCCAAGACCATACGAAGAAAGGCACGGTGTTCTTGCCCTATCACAAGCAAGTTACGGACCGGATAAGCAAGATCCTCAACCGGCACAAGGTGGACACTATCTTCCTGCCCACCAAGCAGATACGCAACAGCCTACGCTCAGCCAAGGACAAACGCGACAGATTATCTTCTACGGGGGTCTACAGGATCCCGTGTCATGTGGAGCAGTCTACATAGGGACAACGCAGCGGAGCTTCAAGACTCGGATCTCCGAACATAGAAGAAACTGCCGCCTTGGCTACGTAGATAAGTCGGCTGTAGCTGAACATGCTTATCTGGAAGGCGAACATAAAATTAGGTTCGAAGACACCGATACACTCAGCGACACACCACATTTCTACGCGAGGCTGCACCGAGAGGCGATTGAAATATATAAACATAAGAACAATTTCAATCGAAAAGAAGAAGGCCTCAAGGTTAACAAGGCCTGGTATCCGGCATTAAGGAAAACCAACATCAAACCCGCCCGCGTAGCACAATTAAACAACACAACCCCGGACGCGGAGCGCGTGGAAAACAGCAAACCCGCCCGCGAAGCACATTCGAGCGCGGACCGAGGCGACAACAGCAAGCCCCCCCCTCCCGCACTATATATACAACGATGCAGCCAGCGCAGACTGTAATCGGCACACGCAGTAGAACCAGCCGCACCAGCAATAGACACCACTGAAGATGTTCACCGCAGCAGTGAACGAAACGTTTGGTCTCACAACCAACAGACCACGGCCTCATAGCCCGGAAAACTTTTCTACTATTGACGTCGGCCGTGAAAGCCTACACTCCAATATAGGATAATTTAAACTCCGAAGTTCAGTTAGGATTTCTTCAGACGAGGATTCATTTGGAAGTCCTTTTAGAACAACTTTCAATCCTTTGAAATGTTATAAGGAAAGGTATAGAAATTATATTTTTGGAGAATCAAATAATCTTGTAATTTCTCAAAATCATCTTTTGTTTAAACATATAGTTTCAGACCGATAGGACTAAACTTTCCTTCTGCTAATATTTGAAGCGAGTTCTTCAAAGTTTGTTGCAACTTAAAGTAATCAACTTTACTTGTTACCACAATAGGGGGTGGTGGCTTATGTTTCCGACTTCCATTTTGGGAATTTGCAGATTTTTCTTCTGTGGTGGAAAAATCCATTTGTGATGTAGGTTGTTAACTTATAGAATTATCTATTTCAATTGCTGGATCTTCTAATAGTGGTTGGAAAACATTGTTAGTTTTCACCGGAACTGTAGTTCCCATTTTCTTATACAAACGAGTAGCTGAAGTTCGGGGAAGAACTCCCTTCATTTTACTATGTACTGACTTGAATTTAAATTCATGTATGTCGGCTTCTCTAGCTGAGGACATTATTCCGACTTTACGCAGTGTTCCAGAAGAGTTATGAACTTCATCAATATGCGAAGAAATGGCATTCTTCTCCAGTTGTGGATTTATAGCAGCATCATAGATGTCTGAATGAACCTGAGCAGTAGTTATAATTTCACTGAAATCACTCGAATTTTCATTAGAAGTCATATTGAATAAACAACACAATGGGTCCGTCTACAGACGGCCCAAAAACGAAGAGAATGTAACTCAAATAAATATAATAATTGTAATTAACACACAAAAATTAAGAACTTGCTTTCAGCACAAATTTTAAATAATCTGAACACTAGTGAAACTTAAACACAATGTAAGCACTGTACGCAACAAGACGCAGCTACTAACTGACTAGCACTGCTCTCCACCGCGTATCACAGCCAACTGATTATGTATAACAAATTGACAAACTTTGAAAAGTTTCGCTAGTTCTCAATAGATGACACCATTATTGTGGCGAATAAAAAAAGTGTCGAGGAAAATGATTAATAAGAATAAATTATTCTCATACTTGACAATATCACCTGTTTGCAGCTAAAACCAGTGTTGTTTTGCAACCAGCAGAAGGGGATGAAATATAGAATTCTATAATGCGAGTATAATTATGTACGATTGGCAACACTGACTATTATCTTCGCCATATATTCATACAAGTAATAACTAAAGTCTGGCACTTAAACCAACAAATTATCGTTCACTATCGATTAGTAGAACCAAAATCTTTGAACGTCAGCAACCGTCTGCTATTTCCCGCATTTTACGAGAACCAATCACGAGCAGAATAACACATAGCAAAACAAGACACAAATAGTCTGATAATTTCCGCTCATTGCGAGAAAATGCTTCACTGCTCCTCCATGAGCCCCTCTTACCAACATATAGGCCTACAACTGTAAGAAGTGTTGCCATACGAACCCAAAGCGTTTAAAACAATAATTCTTACCGGGTTTTCCTTCATTACATTGTCATTTCGCGTTTAATTTTGTTGTTGCAAATGTAAAGACGAAATTCTGCCGGTACGATCATAATGTGCTTAATTTTTAGGCAGTACGGCATACCGGCCCAACTGCAGCACTGGCTGGATTACACAATGTATTAAAATCTCATGCAAAACCAAGAGATCATTAGCCTATATATTATACACAGAAGAAATAATGATACAAACTTAAAACAACAATATAAAAATTATTCAAAGTGATCCAGAAAGCTAAAGAATTACACCATAATACAACAATACAAAACTTTGATAATAAAATCAAAACAACTTGGAACAAAATTAAAAAAGAATGTGGACGATCAAAAAGTGAAGAAAAAAACTCTACCCTTATATCTTAAAAAAAAAAACCGTCAAGCCCACATGTAATTGCTAATATATTTAACAAATATTTTCTTTCATTAACTGATAGCCTCAACATTCACCAAGATAATGTTACTAACAGTTTAGACTCTTTAACACAATATTTTCAAAAAAAAAAATCCCAAATATTCAAAGACTTCCAACAAACAAACAAGAAATAATTGAAATTATTAATAATCTAAAATAAAAAAAAAACTCCTCAGGGTTTGATGAATTATCAAGCAAAATACGAGTATTAAAAGCGAATTCACATATTATAGCTGGGCCACTAAGTTATTTATGTAACTATTCGTGTTCAGTGATATATTCCTCAGGCGATTAAAATATTCAGTGGTTATTCCTATCTTCAAGAAAGGAGAAACAACGACTCCAGAAAATTACAGACCCATATCACTTCTACCAGTTTTTTTTTCCAAAGTCTTTGGAAAAATAATGTATAAAAGATTAGATCATTATCTTGATAAATAGAACATTTCAGTCTCAGAGCAGTTTGCATTTATAAAAAATAAATCCACGGAAAATGCAACATTTAGTGTAATTGACAAAATTCTAGAGGCAATTAATAAAAAAAAAAATTCCAAGTTGGAGTGATTTTCTGTAATTTATCCAAAGCATTTGACTGTATAAATCATAAAATGCTGCCGGACAAATTTGATTATTATGGAATTAAAGTTGTTACACACCTATGGTTTCACTCATATCTCATAGATAGGAAACATAAAGTACCACTATGAAATCTTCCACGGCATGGGAAACTATTAATAATGGAATTCCTCAGGATCAATATTAGGTCCCTTAATTTGGCCTATTCTAGTGTTCATAAATGATCTTGTCCTCCTAATCAAAAAGGTCATCCCATATTATTTGTAGATCACACAAGTATAGTAATTACAGCCAATAACTCCAACACGTTTCAATCTTCAACAGAGGCAGTTCTCCAAAAATTATGCTATTGATTCTCAGCCAATAAACGAGTATTAAATTGTAACAAAACTAGCATAATCTAATTAAAATGCTGTCCGAATTCAAACTTCTTAAATTTCAAGCGCAATAATTAATAATAGGTCCCTAATAGAAACAACAACCAAATTTCTTGGCTTACAAATCGATAATGTGTTAAATTGGAAAAATCATATTAAAGAAATTACCCCCAAGCAAAAATTTAGTATGTTTTGCTATTGGATCTATGCAAGAAACAGTAAATATCAATACCATAAAAACAATATATTTTGCATACTTCCACTCCATAATGAGTTTTAGATTTATATTCTGGGGTAATTCTACAGATAGTAACAGTATATTTCTATTGCAAGAAAGAATACTTACAATAATAGTAGGTGCCAAATCTAGGGAATCGTTTAGGACTATTAAAAAAACAATTAATACCCATGGCTTGTCAGTATATTTTTTCATTAATAAACTTCCTCGTATGTAATCGTCAAAACTTTGTACCTAATGCAGCAGTTCATAGCATAAATACTCGTCAAAAATGACTTTCATACTGTATCGGCAAGGCTATTGTGCTAACAAAAAGTAATGCGTTATATGCCGTAAACATTTTAAAAGCATTGCTATGGTTATAAAAAATCAAACTCAAACATAAGATTATTTAGGGTCAAATTGAAGAAGTACCTCATTTCTCACGACTTCTATTCTGTAGGTGAATTTATGACATTCAACGACGCTTCATTAATATTTCTGTCTTGTATTAAGTATGGATACTAACCGCTTATGTTGTATTAGTATAATGTAAAACTCTTCTGCATATATTATTATTGCAATCGACTGTTTTTAATTGGAAGTCTGAGATGAATTAAAAAAAATCAAAATATGCAGAATTCGAATTAACCAGTAAATTATTATTCTTGTAAAAAACTCCTAGAGAAAAAAAGATTGTGTACTTTTGTATACAGTAATGGATAATGAATTTGTATTTTACTTTAACGCAACTACTGACCTGCTTCATATATATTCACACAAAACGTAGGCTATCAAGAGAAGAAAAATTTAAACCTCCTTTGCTAGTTTATGTAAAGATTAATTTTTGGTCCTACAGAATATATCTATTACGGTAACTGCACAACTGCACATAAGGTTGCGGATTGAATATTTTCCAATACTACGAAATCTGTTAACATTAGCATCCAACTTTACCTGTTCTACTACGTATCGATCATTATCGACCGGGTGCTTGCCCACTCGGGTGCTTGCCCACTTGCAGTGTAAATAAATACATACAAGGCCTTTTAGTTGCCAAACCTACATTAAAAACAACTTTGATTATGAAGTTTAATAATAGAGTTTCAATTCTTGGACTAATAACTTAATTTCTACGAAAATCTCGGTAGTCCTGTTTTCAAGGGGAAATAATATTTATTCGAATTACTCAACTGCTGCTGTTGCTGTTGCTATTTACTAACGCTTTTCTAAATGTGTTAGGTACTATTAGATTACACTATGTCAATGTTCGGCACATATTAGCCGCATATGACTGTACCAGATATATTAATTGGAGACTGTTTTTTTCCACTACTGGTGTCTTACCAATACACTATTCTACAAAAATAAATATTATATAATACATTACAACTGAAAGTTATTGTAATGTATGGAGTTGCGTCTTCCTGTTCCACAAAATTATGTAGGTATAACATCATACATTATTAGTAGATACGTAGAAGTGATGCCATAATAATGATGATGTATATACAGGAACATCATTTTATTTTACTTCAATTTTTTTTGTACCTGAGTTTTTTAATGTACTTCACTCCCACCCCCTCTACTAATAAACTTCCAAACGTTCTCCACACAGAACCAAGGCCGCGTACATGCAGTCAAGCAGTACTGAGTTAGTGAGTATAGTACGTTCCAGAAATATGTTCGGGTTTTCTAGTGACGAAAGAGCTTTCAATATTGAATCATATTTTCGCACAGGTACTGTCGTTCGTTTGCCTACGTCGTAGCTCGGTTTCCCCCACCTGCTTCTGGTCGCCTCTCTGTAAAGAATAGTAGCTGGGCTGTCTTGCTCTTTTCTGAAAACATTAATTTCTGTTAAGAATTGGACGTCTACATAATATTATACAACTGTTTAAAATAACTTAAATAAAAGAGCATCGTTAAGGAATTAACTGTCACGTGATTCCCTCCTTCCTACGACCCTGCGACAAAACCACTTGGACGGACAGTAGATAGCATGTCTGAGTAATTTTGTCTTTTCGGATCTGGCAGAAGTGAAGATTGAATTTACAGAACGTAAGGTATGTACTCTTTTATAGAGTAGGTACAGAATTATTTCAACTTGAGTTACTAGTACGAAGGACTAAACTGGTAAAATGGAATTAGGTACAATAGTCTATAGTGAAATAATATGCACAAATGAACTGAAGCCTGTATCGAAATGAACGGCCACCATTTTCAAAAATTCGTTTAAATATCCATATTATGATCATTTTTCAATTTAACTTCATTTTCTATATTGTACGTTGATGTGCTGTAAACAGTATAATAATGCACTGCATAATGAATACGTTCAAATGGATAGCTCAATTCGTGAGTAAAAACACTTATTGTTAATACAGTACTGTATTTTGATTGAACGAAAACCTAATGAAAATTATCAAACTCAAAATCGCGATATTTCCTAGTTTACTTAAATTGATGAACTACTTTTCTTCCCTTCTATACCTAGTAAAGTGATTTGTTTGTATTTTACGCCAGTATCATCGAACGCCAGTCGTGGAAGGGGGTAGCAAACGGTTCTCAATCGTTAATCCAAATGTATAGCCAGGTTAATAATAGAAATATTAGAAAAATAAAATAATGTCCCTGTACAAGGCTGCTTGCATTAGTACCTTACGCCTATAATAAGGTTGTGCTCGTCTTCCTTATTTCTAGTGCCGTATTTAAGGAGCTGCGGCAAATTAATGTTAGTAAAATATTTTTCGGATCTCTGTTATATTACTATGCAATTCTGATAGTTTATAGTGCATTTTTTATCACATCATAACAGAGAAGTTTTTCTCAAGGCAATCCTAGTTTTTGCCTCCATATGAATGCAGTAGTACCGATTTTGTCAATAGACTGCGCTAGCAACAATCTTCTGTTTTCAACCTCTATAGCACTTAACCTAAAACGCTAATTGGTACTCAAATTCAGTTTTAAATTGAAAACTTATTATTTATTCATAAACTATTATTTTCATTATGTAACATGTCAATCAGACGTTCAAACTAGACTGGATACATTGAGGGAGTCACTCATTTTTATAGTGAAACCGCACTTTTTTTCTCACTTTTCTTCTCGAAGTCTAGCTCTTCCTAAACTAAAGCCGGCCTAAGGTGATCCTGATGTAAACAAAAGAAACTGTGTTCATCCGCGGACGAAGATGGTGATTTGTGCTTGTTCGGCACTACTTGCAGGAAGTTGTCGTCGAGAATTGACTCAGTCTCAGAATGTGTATTGTGTTGTGCAACAGACATTCTTCTGAGATAACGTCCGCTGATGATCATAACTAAATTAATCACTTATATGTAAACTAAAATTAAATATACTCTTAAAATATTGTTTCTATTTCGCGATTATATTTCAAAGCGTATTGCTACAGAGGAATCAGTCTGCCAGTGATAAGCCAGTAGCAACATGTGCATATGTTAATATCAGGATCAACCTAAGGCCAGCACCCACCTGTGGAGTAACGGTTAGCGCGTCTGGCCGCGAATCCAGGTGGCCCGGGTTCGATTCCCGGTCGGGGAAAGTTGCCTGGTTGAGGTTTTTTCGGGGTTTTCCCTCAACCCAATATGAGCAAATGCTGGATAACTTTCGGTGCTGGACCCCGGACTCATTTCACCGGCATTATCACCTTCATCTCATTCAGACGCTAAATAACCTAAGATGTTGATAAAGCGTCGTAAAATAACTTATTAAAACAAAAAATAAAAACCTAAGGCCGGCAATAATATAGTCTGATCTTCTCGCCCTCAAACGTATATCCTTGAAGGAACGATTGAGCGCATGCGCGGAGAAGGCGAGTGGAGACAAATGAAGGAGCTTTAAGATGAAACAGAATATTTTGTATTCTCTAGCTTTGCCGACTATAAGGAGCGAAAGACGCTTATAGCTCAATGCATTTTATGTTACAATTGAGGCGGTAGCCGAAAAAAGGGCCCATAAGCAAAAGTCATGTTTCGAGAAAACAATGATTGAAAAATTTATTTGTATGTCATTACGATTTGGATGCACTTTTATCAAGATAACAATTTTCATACTCTTACAATATTATTTGTGTACAAGTTTTTGTTAAATAATTTATTCCGACTTTAATAGTGTTAATAAAAGAATATATTTTATTGAAGCATTTTATAGGCCCTTTTTTCAGAGAACAAGTTTATTTTATCAAAATACTTTCATTACGATTATATTTTAGCAAAATTTGATATCAGCATTGAACGGCGCACATTACAGAGGTTTACGATTTCATAATCATGTTAGTAAAATTATATTTCTTACATATATCTCATAGTTACGTCATAAATTGTACCGAATACGTAAGAATCAAGAATATCTATTGGGTACAGAATACAGATTACAAGTTATTTAATATTAATCTAGAATGGATTCACACTCAGTGTAGTTTACACTTCAGTGCACATCCTTGATGGACTCTCACTCACTTTGGGAATCATCAAGATACATTGATGTTTTCTCCCAATATAACTTTTGTCTCTTCAATATGTTTTGCACTTCACATTCAGTTTTTCAGCAGTCTTTTCTTTGTAATAATCATAGAATAACCCAAAGAGAATCTTGATATTTTTTTAGGTTTGGGTTAGTGGACAATGATGGATCTTGCTATGTTGAATCGATTGTAGGTATGACTGCAGTAAATCCCATTATATTGTTGTTCATTTTATATGGTCTCTTTTCATGGGAACTCCTTTTTCCCTCAAATCTTTCAACTTTTAATATTTTCCCTTGTATTACTCTCAGTCTTTTGCAACATTTTGAAGATTCCCAAAATCATTTGACGACACACCCCTTGCTGAAGACCACTTCGACGCAGAGAATATATCCATGTATTTTCACGACTTACTTTTGGATTTTAAGTTACATTTACGACTAGCACATCTTTTTTGATAACTAGCCTGCCACTGTAGCATCCTGCAGTTACTTTGTTTGCCCACTGTAAAATATTTAGAATAGATCTTTCCGTTCATCAGCAGTGAACGTGGAGAAACATTCCTTCTGCAGCAGGAGGTAATGGGTGCAAAAACGTACCTTCAACAATAGCACCTTTCGAAGTTACATACGTGATATCATGTTTATTTATTTTTCTGTCTTCCCGTTTTAAGTTCATTTTCATGTCCTGTCTCCTCTTTTTTCGTTTATGTTCATTTCATTCCATTTTGAAACAATTCAGATCGCACACAAATCACAAATGCTACACACAACACAATCATACTGCTTGCAGTGCCTGCCTCAAACTGACTGTGTTCATGTTTGCTGCATTCCACAACTGCGCAAGGGTGCATGGGTTCATTCAATTAGCTACCCTGCCCTCGGTTTACAAGATATTGAAACAAAACTACGTAAGCAAGTAAATTTTAAAACGGAGAATCGAATTAAATATTCTCCGGAAAAAGGGCCTATAGACCTATGGGCCCCTTTTCCGGCTAACACCTCAATTATAACTGATCTTACCACTTCTTAGAAAAGAAAAAAAATTCTGTATCTTTCGAATGTGTACAGTTTCCCTGGAAAAGAATGAGGCGATTGAATATTCTCAGATGTAAAACACTGCGCATTATCAGAGACCAGAGCACTGTTGCACAAGAAAACGAATATCGAATTACTTAGATTCAGGCTATTTGGTTTGTTACTAGCATCGTTCCGAAATTCACTTCAAAAACTGTAAAAAATATGATAATATTACGTAAATAAAAGATAAATATATACATAAATCGTGTAGTTAAATCGACAATGGACCTTCATGACTATCTCGACACTCCGCACAGAAATGAAAGTTTTCGTGTCGTTTCAATAGCTCAGACGCTAAGACTTTGCATGTTGTGTAGAAGAGTGCGAGTTCAATTCTTAGTCTACATCAACGATTTTTTTTGTCTAAATAACGTTGAAATAGCTATGTAACGTTGAAATAGAGTTTTACAAAGTCCTCAGATTAAGTGTTAATGATCACACACAATACAAAATTACAAGTTATAATATTATAAACGTTAATCTAATGAATGCATTTATATATGAAGAGTCCACTGCAAGAATGATGGATGTCACTTTCTTGTCGAAAATGAACCAAGACTGTCAATGCATAGCTTAAGACACATAGAATGTACATAGAGAGTTATATGGCATTAACACTGTCCAGTAATGATCGGAAAATCACGGTTAAGCTTTGAGCGCTAAGCATTTCAAACTTTCAATTGCTTCTCCTGCGAAATGTATTCCAAATGAAATCCATCATTCTTGCAGTGGACTCTATATATATATATATCGATCACAGGGGCCGGCAATCCTAAATGAGGTTTTCCATGGTTTCCTCAGTTATTTCCAGGCAAATGCCGGGATTGTACCTCTTGAAAGTCCGGCCATGGACGGCAATCTTTCCTTTAATCCTTTCATATGTGTTAGTGAATGATGTGTAATGTCTTAAATGTTTGTGTTGTATCGGAGGTGGCCCTGGCATAGAGGTGATCCCTCATATGGGGAGGCCCTCCATGTCCTTGTGTGGTCAAAAAAGTATGTATGTGATCCATAGCTTAATACCTCTGCCGACAGGTCGCAGCCCTGTAAGGCCCGGGTGGCGTGGGTCGTGTAAATGCACCTAGAAGAGAGAGGTTAAACTGAGAGAAAGAAAGAAAGAAAGAAAGAAAGAAAGACATATTAATACTAATTATTAAATGCATCTGTTAAGTAACTACTGTAATTGCAGTATCTTTTGCAAAATCTTGAATGTTTAAGTTGTAAATAATATATCTGTGCTATATACTATAAGACGTGAAAACAACTTGCAATAGATTTGGGATCCTCTGCTTTATAATCACTGGTTTTAATGAAAAAATATTTTCTTTCTTAGGATATCTACAAGTTTAACTTCAATAATATTCCGAATAGCTTTAATTGCATTATCTGAATTTTGTACTTTTCTATTCAAATGTGTTCTACAGTATTTCCCTCTTTCATAATTTTTGATAAATTACATTGTACTTCTTGTAGTATTTGAGAACATGGGGATCATTACATTGCAACTCATTACATATAGATTCTTCTTTTTAATACATGAGATTTTTAAGTCCCTGCGTTATCTACATGTTTTTACTTTTGGATTTTTTCACAACATTGAGTGGAGAACATCCATAGAAGTGATTCTGAAATTAAGTGAAAAATACAACACATTTACTCTTAATATCAGTAGTACCAGTAACATATACTGTACGTTTTTCCAAGATTCATTTTGTAGACATAATTGTAAAATAATCACTAGATACAGCATTTACGACCCTTTTTTAGATTTTAAACTAATATTTTGAATTTGTTCAGTAACATTGGAAACAGGATTTGTTTATCATGTTCATACATGTTCATATATATGACGTAGATGATTTCAAAACGTCCTTACTAAACGTAACGCCGCAATATGAGAACGTTATAATCATGGGTGACTTCAATTCAAACTTACTTGACTCACATTCTAGTACGAATAAAGGACTTCAATCATTCTTTCAGTGCCTTGATATGGTAGTCCTATCCCCAGCTCCCAAACATCATACGGAAGGTACAGATACATTACTGGACCTGATAATTACTAACAATGTTGACAAAATACTGACGCATGGACAGTTGCCTACACTAGGACTATCAGGGCATATCATTTATCTATCATATAATCTGCAGTGTCCTAAATCGACTCCCAGAGTAATTATTTACAGAGATATTAAAATAATAGATGATATTGCACTGAAAGAAGACGCTGCACAACTTCCATTGCACATGATCTGGACATTACGAACTGTAGACGAGAAAGTAGACTTATTCAATACATTAATACTTCAACTTTATGATAAACACGCACCATTAAAGACCAAACGTGCCAGAAGGAACCCAGCCCCTTGGATGACGACTGAAATACGTAGCCTGATGTTCGAACGCGACTTAGCCTATAGGAAATACACCCGCAACAAAAACGACGAATATTTTAACTTCTATAAATACCTAAGAAATAGAACGACTCAACTAATAAGAAACGCTAAATTGAAATACTCCTACAAAATTATAGAACCCAACACAACCTCTTCCGAATTATGGTAAAATCTGAAGGTTATTGGACTTAAAAGGGCTAGTGAACAAGCAGACATTCCCATCCCACTTGACCGCTTGAACGAACACTTTGTAAAGGACCCGACCTTAAACAACACAACGAAACGAGACACAGTTTTACCTGACTCAGTTCCCCCAACTCGAGACAAATTCTATTTTACCGACGTCACTCCTATTGACGTAATGAAAGCCATCCGACGCATCAAGACGAAAGCTCAAGGGCCGGACAACATTAGCACATTACTCATACAGAAAATACAAGACATAGTAATACCTACAATTCCACACATATTCAATAGTTCCTTAATCACTTCAACTTTCCCTAAAATATGTAAGCAAGCTTTCGTTCTTCCTCTTCCAAAAGTCAAAGTTCCCACCGACCCGAACGACTATAGACCAATAAGCATCCTGCTAGCCATTTCAAAAGTACTGTAAAGAATCGTACACAGACAAATTACTAACTACATGAACGAGCACAGACTGTTCGACAAGTGTCAGTCAGGTCTCAGAGCTGGACACAACACAAGCACTGCTCTACTTAAAGTGACCGAAGACATTCGTGAAGCAATCGACTCTAATAAAGTAACAATACTAACACTTCTTGACCTTAGCAAAGCTTTCAACTCTGTACATTTTGAACTGTTCACTCATAAATTGAGAAATCTGTATTTGTCAGAAAGTGCTGTGAGTTGGTTCGTATTCCTACTTACGGCAAATACAACAATGCCTTGTATCCGGGAATCGAAGCTCCTCCTGGCTTGACATAACATCTGGTATACCACAGGGGTCGGTATGCGGACCATTGTTGTTCACAATATATGTAAATGATATTACATCTCTTGTAAGGCATTGTAACTATCACTTTTATGCTGACGACCTTCAATGATACATCTCTTCCCGCTTAGACCCAGTAAATAACGCTATAGATAAATTGAACGAAGACATTGACTCGATTGTGACATGGATAAAGAAACTCCATCTTAAAATCAATCCTGGAAAGACACAAGCAATCATATTAGGACACAAGCGGCAAACCGACGCTGTAAAACACTTTGACATTTCCCCCGTTAAAGTAAGTACAGTGCATATCCCTTTCAGTTCCTCAGTAAAAAATCTTGGCATTCACATGGATAATAATCTCAACTGGGACCTGCAAATCACAGACACCTGCAGAAAAGTATATTCTATTATCCATGTGCTAAAATGGATAAATGTTCATCTCCCCTCTTTCTTAAAAAAGTCCCTTGTGCAGACACTTGTATTTCCCTATTTTGACTATGCTGACATTTTACTGACTGGCCTCTCCAGCGACAACAAAACGAAACTTCAACGTGCTCATAATTTGTGTGTACGTTTTGTAAGCAATGTTCGTAAATATGATCATATTACCCCATCCCTGGAAGCAATAGGTTGGCTTAAACTAAATAAGAAAAGAAATTTACATTCACTCCTCTTTCTCTTCGAAATCTTGAACTCTTCTATTCCTTCGTACCTGTCGTCTCGCTTCACTTACCTTTCTTCCCACCATAATCTGAACACACGCTCTCGTCTTGAAACAATACTAACAATACCATCCCATCGCACCTCCTCATACTCATCCTTTTTCACAATAGCCCTGCCAAGGCTCTGGAATTCTCTATCTGCTAGCATCAGGGACTGTCGAAATAAAATTGAATTCAAACGCAAACTTACTAGGCACATGGTCAGTAATTGATTTCTTGTAAATAGTTTGCTTAATCTATCACAAAATATTTCAATATCCAGTAATTTCATCCTTATACAATTTTGTTATTCTGGGTTTAATTTGTAATTCAGTAAATATAAAATATTCTTTGTTTTTCTATGATAAATTACCTAGCTTTAATTAGTGAGGTAATCTTTTCGTACTTCGATTTTTATTGTAATCGTAATTGTAAATTTAATACTAAATGAAATTTTACTTGTAATTGTAAATTTAATTCTAATTGTTATTTTATTTTTCGTATTACAGTTGGAATCTCCTGGTAGAGGGGCAGAGAAGGCCTGGAGGCCATATCTCTACCAGGTTAAATAAATAAATAAATAAATAAATAAATAAATAAATAAATACTAAAATAATAAATAAATAGTACTAAATATTACAAGCCATTAATTATAGGTTCTGTCGAATAGGAATTCAGTCTAATTCTGTGTACAAAACTTTTATCAATGGCTGTACTACTTCAGCTTGTATGCTGGTGGGAAAATGACTCTACGACTAAGGTTTCCAGTTTCAAGGAGTGAATTTAATTTACTTTCACGGAAAAGTTCCGAAAGATAATCTATGTTTATGTCACTACAGGTCACAAATTCCATATGAGATTTCTAATGTCTTTTCTTTACAAATTCAGTGTTGGCTATAAATATTAAGAAATATGAATGATTTTAGTTAGAAGTCTGATTTACATTATAAAAAGCAAGAAGTTACATTCCTCGGCAAGATTCGAACTTTCGATGTTTGGTTTTGTCGTCCAATGCGTAAGCACGAACCTATTCAATGCTTACGTTAATAACCTGCAAATAAGCTGTAGCAATGTAGTTTCATAACTTGGGGTTTGTTTATTTAATGTAATTCGATTTAATTTGATTAGTTCTGCAATAATTGGACTTCCTGTTATATCCTGTTATTTAAATATTTAATTTAGGTTTGATTTATTAACTCTTACTGTGCAAGATGCCCATTATTTCAATAATTCTATATCACGTTAAATAGTCATTGTCTACACTAAAGTATTATCGTCAGCCCTCATTTCTCATCTTAATGGCGAACCGAGTGACATGGACAGCGAGTTATAGCTCTAGTTGAGGCTGGCCGTTTGGTCGGTGTTCCTGGAAGTACAGCCGCGAGGTGGGTTCATCGTTACCAAAATTCAGGGGAGGTCGAAAATCGCCCTATTCCTGGGCGTCCACGGATTTCTTCATTGGAAGAGGATGCTCTCTTATTCGAGACAGTTCGACAGGACCCCTTTCGGACTGCTAACGAAATAAGAGCAGCATCTAAATTTCCCGGTTCTTCACAGACTGTGATCAGCAGGTTGAGGAACCGCGGTATTAGGAGCCGGAGGGCTGCGCAAATGGAAATATTGGGAGTTAGCACAAGCTGTCGACCGTCTTGCCTTCGCTATCAATCGAGTAGATTTCGATTGGAGAAATGTAATTTTCTCCGACGAAACAACCATCTTGAGTGATTACGAAGGTCCTGTCCG
Organism: Periplaneta americana; assembly: GCF_040183065.1. Classification (NCBI taxonomy): domain Eukaryota; kingdom Metazoa; phylum Arthropoda; class Insecta; order Blattodea; family Blattidae; genus Periplaneta; species Periplaneta americana. Next base: position 115,351,128 of record NC_091126.1, on the reverse strand, counting down.
TGTCTATCGTGAGGATGGTGTTCGACATAATCAGCGCTATGTGCACCGACGTGAAAGATCGGGGCGCTTTAGCATATCGTGTTGGGGATGGATGTCTTACGATGGACCTGGCGTTATATAACGCATCGATGCCCGGTTTAATGCGGGAACTTACGAGCACATTCTGGAAAATATATTCCTTCCTTCCGCTCCTAGAACGTTTTCCCGAAGGAACATTGCTGTTCCAGCAGGATAACCATCCCGTGCACCATGCCGCAAGTATTCAAAGATGGTTTCAAAAAAGACTCGAGATAGAAATCATTAATTGTCCTCCAAAGTCACCTGATTTGAATGTCATCGAAAATTTATGGGCGGAATTGAAAAAGAGAAGGATAGCCACCTATGCCCACCGACGCCCTCGAAATTGAGACGAATTGTGGGATCAAGTTGTTGATACCTGGGAGATCTCGCCGGAGATTAGATCTTATTCCACAATCTCGTGATATCCATGCCGAACCGACTTAGAGCTGTAATAGAAGCTGATGGCATGTGGACAAGATTTTAATTTAACAGGTCTTTTTTTTGTTTCTTATGATTTTTGTTTGAGGAAGAATACTTTTAACTTCCAAGTAAGATTTATTTTTAGACGATGTTCAGCCCACTTGTAAGTCCCAGAAATTGGGCATAAATTATTCATATTTTTCGACAAATTACACAGTCGAGGGACTCAGAAGAAATTAATTACACCTCAATAAATTAGGTTTTACCTGGGATCGAACACGAGACGTTTCGGTTAAGCAGTTGAACTAACACGCTACTATATGAGCTACCGAGACAAGACAGTGACAGCAGCAGTCTAAAATGTAGATCCTATAGCAGGCATTTGCCATTCGGTACAGGGAAGCAATGATATTTTGTGACACGCGCTATGTTGTGAAATCGTGGCCTTAAATGGCTGTCATATTCGTGATCCTTATTCTGGTCCTTGTCCTTGTTGTGGTCCTTGTAACAACTATTGCTGTATTTGTCATGGTACGTATCGTTACGTCGATATCGAGTGAACCGCGCTGTAGAACTTCAACTTCAGACGACCAAGAGTCGTCTCATTCCTTTTAAAGGTAACTGTACGTTGATTTATTTCAGTATACTTGATTCAGCATTGTATTATTATTATTATTATTATTATTATTATTATTATTATTATTATTATCATTACTCATTCTTGAATAATATAGGCCATTCGTTATCTCGTGAAACTTACCTGCGCGGCAGGGGAAGAAGAAAGTAGACTGAGAAGCTTCTCTCCCTCGCTACACCCCTGCTCGTAGCAAGCGAGCTCACACCCACCTTAAGGTTCTTACCATATGCTACGACACACGCAACCTTTTGGTTTCACGAAGTAACGAATGAATTATAAATTCTATGTCTAATTTCATCACTCATGTAGTCAAGTGGTTATCTAAATGTAGTTTAAAGTATTGGCCAATGAGAACGAGAATTGACGTCACGAGACGAATGTGAACTGTTTACGTCTTGTCTACTAGCATTTCAAACAGACTGTGGATGTTTGCTTTTAGTGTCTGCAAAATCTGTGAATTGAACTGGAAACAATATTGAACTCGAACTGCAACACATTACTTATGTATAAGCGACTCCCTGTTTCATCTGTGTGTACGTTCATGTGAACAAACTTTCGTAATTAAAAACTAATTTCAATGAATTTGTCGTGCATGTGGAACAGAACTTGAAAAAGCGTGTGTGCAGTTATATGTAAACACTCATATAGGCTACATTCAGCCCTGGAGCACAGTTTGTTACAAATGAATATGGTTCACACAACGAAAACAGTATACTACAATTTAAATTATTCATGTTGCGTAAAATTTCCGCGTTGAATAGGGCGAAAATTATTCATAGTAATGCAATGCAATGTTTCTAGCAGAAGTTTGCGACGCCTGTGTCAATGGAGTAATTTTGTCCTGACTTTACTAAAGTCACTTCATGGGCATAATTCACAGACGCTATTTATCCACCATTATTTTTAAATAAATGACCGAGCAAAATCCACGATCCTACTTCTTTCCAATTCTAATGTGATCGTAAAGAAAGAACCGTCTTAACACCTCCGTAGCTTGTATATTTATGCCCTTTTTACCCTCATCGTTATCCAATAGGAACTGGATTCTTCACTCGCCCTTCCGGCGCCACAAGGGAAGCGAAAATGACGTTTCCACATGATTCTAAGCTCAGTTGTTATCTTGTTGTAAACACTTCCGCGTTTATCATTAATTAACACAAAATATCTGCTACCTGTTGCGCCGTACCATGGCTCTGTACCTTCCATGTGCTTCAATAGAGGAGCCAGAAGTCTATTCCTTCGTTGCCATAACTTTAATAAAACAATCCTTCAATATTGCTTCTCGTCTATCATTATTATTATTAGCAGGCTTAAGATCCGAGACAACATAAGACTGAATTGAAGTTACAGTGCAACGGAGTACAGATGGAGCGAGGTGGCGCTTTGAGTTTTGTTTACCTGTGCGCTAATGTACAATCCGGTCCGTGATCAGAGGTACAGTATTCTTCCGTTTCTCCCTACGAAAAGAACTCAGGCCATCATAGTGCATTTTCAATTCATAGTGAACAGTTTTTTCGAACTAGTTGCAAGTATACACATGGTTGTTCATTGTAACGCTAAAGCCTTCAATGTCGCCAAGGGACATGAAAACTTGTGAGGTAATGTATCCTACTTCATTTTCCACCGTCGCTAGATTGTACTATCAACAGTAAAATATAACGAAGCACATTGACATCGTTGTTTACATTCACAGCATGTTTGTCTATTGTGTTCAAGGAACTGTATAGTCAAGTTGTGCATACATTGGTTGCTAAAGTGTCCCGGATCTTATGCCTGATTATCAGGGTTCAGGGAATGGTAGGTTACGAAACATTTACTATAGCAAGAGGGAGAGGGCGAGTGTGTCACATGATGACAAAAATAATTTGGTCAGGTACAGTCGGGTAGAGAGAAAAGTGAATACATTTCCTAATTCTTTTATTATAGGTACTATAAGTAGTAAACAAAACTGATAAGATGCAAAGCATGAATTGAATGATACTATATTACCTGGATAAACAAGTGAGAGTGCATATGATAAGGTTTAACACATATCTACCTGACACATCCTTAGTTTCATCTATTGAAACACAATGTTCCTGTCAGCAACATTTTCTTTTATGGTACGTAATATTTGTTCATAATAATTATTTAGATAACGCTGACGAAGTGCGGTGTCTAAAGGAAGTGTGTTGATTGTGTATTTCTAAGAAATACGTTTGAAATAAGTGTTCTTCATTTTACTAAATCGGATATTATCTTTATCATTTCGCACAGGTCATGAAAAAACTCTGATTAATTACTTCAGAAAATATCGTTTCTTGGTTGCTCTTCAAATGTCAGAATCTAAATATTTTAAATGTGTTTATTTTACTATCGCAGTGTTGTTTTATTGATCTCCTAATAATACTTCTTATCTCTACTTTATACATAATTTACATTCAATCTTATAATCTTTTGCGAAAAATGATTGACTTCCAATTCCCTCCACTTACTGAAAATAATTAGCTAATTGATCTTATTTCTCATTATAAATGTCATAAACTAATAATAGTGGAAACTTGGTTATAACTAGGCTTGCCATAATGAAAAAAAAATATGTATAAAAAACAGGACATAATTCACAAGACAATTTGATCCACAAGAGGAAACGTATGAAATTTTAAGAAACTTTTAAATATAATTTATTTTCTACACACACTAGTATACAATAATATTACTTCTTTACTTAATATGAACGGGGTTGGCCACTTCAGTAATACACTTTATCGTATCTAGCACCTTCTTCTTTTGCATCAAATTCACATTATTACCATTTATTTTAGCACCACACCATTCAGGTCTATATATCACCATCACAGAACCACTCATAATTCTCAGAACTGTGAACAGAAGAAAGGAACTTTGTTAGTTTTTGGATGACTTTGTGAAATTAACTGAAATTTACATTTATCATATTGTACTCTACCTGCAGAATTGCATTTACTAACTTAAGTGATAATCTGTTCCTCTCTTCAATCCACTGATCATTGAAAAGAAATTAATGCTCTTTGAACATTGGTATTAGAAATAAAATTCTACAATTTTCAGCAGTTTTGAGTACTGCTCCACAGAAATACAGCTGTGACAAAAATTTACCAAGATTTTTTATGAAATCATATCGTTAGAAATTTCATCTTTGTTGTGTGATAGGAAAAAATTTAATTTTATCACTTGGTCAAAGAGAAGGCTCTCATTCAGTTTGTAAGATGTATTAGCTTGCATCCACTTGAGTATCATTTCAACACTTACTTATGGCTTTTAAGGAACACGGAGTTTCATTGCCGCCCTCACATAAGTCCGCCTTTGGTCCCTATCCTGAGCAAGATTAACCCAGTTTCTACCATCATATCCCACCTCCCTCAAGTCCATTTTAAGATTATCCTCCCTTTTACGTCTCGGCTTCCCCAAAGATATGTTTCCCTCCGGCCTCCCACCTAACTCTCTATATACATTTCTGGATTCACCCATACGTGCTACATACCCTGCTCATCTGAGACGTCTGGATTTAATTTTAATAATTATTATGTCAGGTGAAGAATACAATGCATGCAATTCTGGGTTGTGTAAATCATTTCAACACTATCTCACAAATTATTGCAATTTTCCAGATTTCTGTCCGTCTTCATTCAAAATCGTAGACATACGTCTTTCCGACCCAGTCTTTCTTCTTACACTATAAAATAATGCACTGTCCGTGAAATCCGCGGCATATGGCATCCCTAGTTACCACCCAAATTCCAATTAAAATTCAGATATTTTCCAATCCTATTCATTAGATATGTCGGATCATTATGAAGGGATGTGTTTAAATTCACAAAAACATACAAATAAGCTCTTGAAGGATGTTTAATTTACATTGAAGCAATATAATTAGGCTATAAGCAATACCATTTCACTAACAGCTATGATATGTGTGTGATCTGATCATAACATTGATGATTATAAACATGTAAATAAGCATTTTTGGTTTACTAATGAAACATGTGCCCATTTAAAATTATTTGCAAATTTTGTAATTATTTTGAGTACAAAGTAGATTTTTGAAGCACGTATCTTTACATATTTTGGCATTCAGAATACTTAAAAACATATCTTAGCATGTTTATTAATAAATATATTTTTCTTTATTTTTTAAGAAACCGTCGGTATTCGTGAATTCTCACATATTTATTGTCATGGTGTTGCCATGGATTTTGTATTTTTCTGGAACTTATGTCTATACTCTTGTAGTAAAAATTTACAATTTCCCTTCAATCTAATTCAAAATTCACTTACTACTGTACTTTCTTACAGGTAAATGAAAGGAATGCAACAGAAAACAGAAAAAAAAATAATAAAATTTGGGGGCACAGGGCAAAAATTTTGTGAAAAAAAAAACATATATAATTTCGGCAAGCATTTCTTCGCTTCCAATTGACCTAGATCATTAATTTCTTTCACCAAATTGATCCCTAAACAGTGAAGAATATTGTAGTCTAGAATAAACTTAATAGTATTTCTCACTTAAATTTTATGTATTTGTTCTAACAAGTAAAGAAGTTATTTTATTTATTTTTTATAGGGAGGCAATGTTTTTGCTTTGAACTAAATTAGTTGATTTTAGCTTACAACATAGCTCTATGTCTAAGCTTCAATTTGGTGCTTGAACGAAGTCGATAGCTCAATTCTAAGCGTACTTTTTACTTGCTCAAGACTGAAAAATGTTGAAAAACTGAAATAAGGTAAAAATGAAGTTAAAGTATAAATTTAACCTAGGTAACAAATAACTTACTTTTATGCTCCTAAAACCCTCCTGCAACATAGAAGAGCCCCTCTTCTTGTGTCTTGAGGTCAGTTTTCCTCTTTTTCACAGCCCTCCAATACCGGCTTCGCGGCTGTTGCTCACGAGTGCACTGTATATTGACCTTCAGGGTTCGGGTCTCGTCTGTAGCATTCACACCAGCCATTGTGTATTTTTCTGGAGTGATCCTCATCTTCCGGAATATGTCCAATTCAACTTCGTTACCACAATTGAAATGGCAGATAGCATCTGTGACCCCAAGTTTCAGGGTTATACGACCTACAATTTCTTTGGGGCAACGTCTCCAAATCAAACCACTGAAAGACTTGTTTGCATTCTGAGTCTTGTCATGCAAACACTTGCTCAGCATACTGGGTCTGAAGCCTTTCATAAATAGATTTAATCCACTTCTTGGCGCAAGCAGCTGCGCATGGAGTACGAAAAAATTAAGGGAACGAACAGGTGAAAAATGGGGAAAAATGGAAAAAAATACAAATTTTTGTTTTTATGTTCATAATTTTATTTAAACCTTCTACTTTCATAATATGGCCTCATTTTTTATTTGGGAGCCCTTTAAACCGTGTCACATGACGTTTAAATGTCTGCTTGCACGTGCTTCGTTGCCCTTTAAACGAGCTGTCAGCTCTAAAATTTATGTTGAGTTTGTAATTTGAATAAAGCGGGCTAGTTTTTTTTCTGGTGTGTATCTAGTGAAATTAAGTTTGTTGTCACTCCTGAATACACTATCAGCTTGCCTGTCAGCCCTGCAAATACTTTGTTTTGAAACTGTGAACGGCAAAATATTGTTTGTGGATCGTTTCTTCTCGAGTTTGTGCGTTTGTACGTGAATATTCATATTTGTTTTGCTGATTTCGTGTTATTTAGGATGTTATTAAAGTTTTACACTAATTTTGTATTCAATTAGTTGTATATATTAGTGTGAATAAGTTAGTATAAGTGCATTAGGTTAGGAATCGTCACAATAACATTCAAGACCACGTGTATAACTCAACATTTAGCATTTTAGGCATAGTTTTAGTTTTCTAAACATGAATAGACTAAGTGACATCCATAATAAGGGCAAGAAACGATCAAAATATGCTAATATGGCTAAAAATTTAGCAAATATAAGGTGGAAGAATGCCAAAACTATTGTGGAATGTGTGCAACAAGAAAATGTGTTAGGCCTAGTTGGTGATAATGAAGATCAAGTGTCAAAAGAACCAAATAATAAACAAAGTGCTAGTGAGATAAAGTTGATAAAATATGGCAACTTGCAGGAGAATTCAAATATAAGTGCCCCCCAGTGTAGTGAAGACTACACATTAGTGCATGTAAGTTTGTGGAGTGAACTGTATAAAGGAGTAAAATGTGGTCAATGTGGAATGGATAGTGCAAAAGCTGAGCTTACTGAACCATCAGGCTTTGCATTTAAAGTGATAGTGAAGTGTTATAATTGCAACAGTGTTGAATGAAATGTCACACTATGAACACTTTCATTCACATTTTGAGTTTTTCCTGCAGTGCACTTGCTAAGAAGTTCATCACTAGCTAGTCTACAGTACACTGGCATGATTTTAGCCACAACATCAGGTCGCAACACTGTCTTCATGGTTTTCAAGTCATGCTTCGGAACAGCTTCTTGCTTCGCAATGGCCCGGTTGAAGAAGCACCATGACTTTTCACCACTAGGGCATCTTGAATGCAGGGGCTTGTCATCCGTGGACATTGCATGGTCAAGTGTTGCATAGATGGCTTTCTTCATCTTGTTTACATCGGGGATATTATCAATAATGGCCTTTCTGTAGTAATTTTGCAGTCGAGGTATCATTTCTGCAGTCAGACTTCCCTTTTTTTTTGCCTCCGATTGAGGAATCTGTCCCTCTCCATTCCCTAACAATATTCTGTAGACCTTTACCTACTCTCTTAGCAACGTGGTTCACACATTCTTCTTTTCTAATGTCAATGCCTTCACCATAAACTTGAAGCTGCTGAAGGTGATGGTGTGTTTTTGCATCCCCGTCAGACAATAAGGTTGTGTACCTCATATTACACAACCTAATGGACCGGGTCCAGAGAATTTCTGCAGCTTTCATCTCCATGGCATTTGAAGATCCATCAAAATTTTTCTCACAAACACCAGCATCTTTGTGACTTTGATACCACTGTTTATATTCGTCACTTGCAACATCCATTTTTTTTCTGTCTTTTCACAAGTACTGCAATATTTTGACATTATTTCAAAATCTAACACTAGCCCTGTTAAAATATCTATGACTAAACCTAAACCATACTTTGATGTATGTCCACGCTTCATCCATGTGCCATCGTATGACACACCAATATTTATAACATCACTATCACTAATAGAACTGTCCATTTCCATGTGAGCTCGTCTAACTGCAGAGTGAGCATTTCTCAACACATGTTGTCTAACAAGTTTGTTTTCTTCCGTCAGTTTTATCAGGTGAGAGTTGAAGGATGGTGAGCTCAAACCTGCCATACCCATAGCCATACAATGTTGTTCCATAGCAGAGTGTCCTTTTCCCATGGTAACAAAGGCGTTGACCATTCTCCTATTTACATCGAAGGGAGGTCGAGTTGACTCAGTGTTACCTACCTTAGGGCTTGTATACATTTCATTCAACACTGTGTTGCAATTATAACACTTCACTATCACTTTAAATGCAAAGCCTGATGGTTCAGTAAGCTCAGCTTTTGCACTATCCATTCCACATTCACCACATTTTACTCCTTTATACAGTTCACTCCACAAACTTACATGCACTAATGTGTCGTCTTCACTACACTGGGGGGCACTTATATTTGAATTCTCCTGCAAGTTGCCATATTTTATCAACTTTATCTCACTAGCACTTTGTTTATTATTTGTTTCTTTTGACACTTGATCTTCATTATCACCAACTAGGCCTAACACATTTTCTTGTTGCACACATTCCACAATAGTTTTGGCATTCTTCCACCTTATACAGAGTGTTCCGCTTATAAGTATAACAAAAGAAATAGCTATAACTTCTGAATTAATACAAGTATATAGTTGAAACCAACTGCTACAAAGAATGAAAACTGGGAATTTTTGTTACCTTATGTTCCATAAACCTCAACATGGCTTCCATTGGTGGCACGGGAAATATCCAACCGGTATTCAACCTCGACCCAAGTGTTATGAAGCATCTGTGGTGTAACATTGTTGACAGCAGCATAAATTCTTTCTTGTAAGTCTGCCAAATCACGTACTGGCGTCCTGTAGACCTGGTCCTTAACAAACCCCCACAGGAAAAAATCAGGTGGTGTTAGATCTGGTGATCTGGCAGGCCATGTGATGTACGGTGATCCTCTTCCGATCCATCTTGCAGGGAATTGTTCGTCTAAGAATGTGCGAACCATGTTGGCAAAGTGTGGTGGAGCCCCATCTTGCTGGAAAATTGCTCCATCTGGGAGTTGTGGCACAGCATACAGTTGCAACATATCCAGGTACGTGTTTGCAGTGACTGTCTTTTCAGCAAAGAAATAGGGACCAATGATTCTGTCACGCATGATCCCACACCAAACATTCCATTTAGGGGAATCCCGTTGGTGTTCAATTACGACACTTGGATTTTCCGACCCCCCGATGCGACAATTGTGTCGGTTTACTTTTCCACTGACGTGGAAGGTTGCCTCATCTGAGAAACAGACTCGAGTTAGAAATGTGTCGTCATCGTCCACTTTATCCAACATTGTTTCTGCAAAGCGTTTTCGTTCCAGTTTATCATTCGGCGTAATCATCTGATGAAGTTGCAGCTTGTACGCTCGCAAACGCAATCTTTTATGGAGCACTGTATGCACTGTTGTTGGTGGGATGTTCAACTGCACACTAGCCTGTCGAATGGATTTCCGCGGGCTTCTCTGAAATGCCTCGCGAATGCGTTCGACATTTTCGTCAGACACTTTACGCTTGGAATGTTTACCTGCATTAGACAACAAACTTCCTGTTTCTCTGAGCTGCCTATCCCATTTCATTATTGAGACGTACGTCGGTACAGCTTCCCTCGGTCTAAGATTGTACTGACGGCGAAACAAGCGCTGTACACGAATTATGGATCTATGTTCTGCTAATGACAGCACACAAAAGGCTTTCTGCTGTGGCGTCCACATGCTGACTGACTAAAGATACGATACGAATTCTCTTATTTAATGATCTGCGCATGCGTGAGTCTTCTAAAAATAAGTAACAACAATGGATTAAAACTTCCCAATTTCCTCTTTACAATGGTACCAATTTTAACCCATTTGCATGCATTGTTATGAAATTATAACTATTTCTTTTATTATACTTATAAGCGGAACACGGTGTATTTGCTAAATTTTTAGCCCTATTAGCATATTTTGATCGTTTCTTGCCCTTATTATGAATGTCACTTAGTCTATTCATGTTTAGAAAACTAAAACTATGCCTAAAATGCTAAATGTTGAGTTATACACGTGGTCTTGAATGTTATTGTGACGATTCCTAACCTAATGCACTTATACTAACTTATTCACACTAATATATACAACTAATTGAATACAAAATTAGTGTAAAACTTTAATAACATCCTAAATAACACGAAATCAGCAAAACAAGTATGAATATTCACGTACAAACGCACAAACTCGATAAGAAACGGTCCACAAACAATATTTTGCCGTTCAGTTTCAAAACGAAGTATTTGCAGGGCTGACAGGCAAGCTGATAGTATATTCAGGAGTGACAACAAACTTAATTTCACTAGATACACACCAGAAAAAAACTAGCCCGCTTTATTCAAATTACAAAGCTCAACATAAACTTTAGAGCTGACAGCTCGTTTAAAGGGCAACGAAGCACGTGCAAGCAGACATTTAAACGTCATGTGACACGGTTTAAAGGGCTCCCAAATAAAAAATGAGGCCATATTATGAAAGTAGAAGGTTTAAATAAAATTATGAACATAAAAACAAAAATTTGTATTTTTTTCCATTTTTCCACATTTTTCACTTGTTCGTTCCCTTATGTTCGTTTCATTCACTTTTCTTCACTTCTAGTCCTTTTTTTCCCTTCCATAATTTATTGTCAGTATTCGGTTTTTTTCTTCCTTCATTATTTTCCCTGGTATTTTATTTTCCATTCTTTCGTTTACTTCTTATTTCTTTCTGTTTGTGTGCATTACAAATTCATCTTTTCCTCTTAATATTTTCTTTCCTCCATAATTTCTCTCAATACACACGCAATCCCGACTTCATAGGATCATTATGCTGTACTTTTCATGCGATACGTTTCGCTTCTCATATAGTAGAATTAACGGCGACTCTTTGTCTCGCCGGCGCGCGTTAAGTAATTTCAAAACCAAGTAATACCGCACATGCCATGAGGAACATCATCGCAGAGAAGGCATTTGAAAACGGAAGAACTACTTTGTTCCCAAGTCATATGTAGGCCCTACACCTGACTTATTCACTTGCTTTGGTTTCTCTTTACGCCACAGTCTCTTGCGGAGTCCCATTCTGTCAAGATCAGCTGTGAAGTAAAATTGGTCATACGCTACATAAGTGAATATCTCACCCTCCTGTCAGAACTGCATAAACAACGCCTGACTTCAAGAACGTAACGATCTTCTATGATGTCTCCTAAAGGGAAAGCTTCATTGTCTTACTTCAGAATGTTTAGAAAGAAACAGATTCTGTGTATATTATGCTTACAAGGAAGGCTGACCAAGTGACATTGGATTTTCACAATGATTTTTGACCCTAAGTTCCATTTGGAGTATATCTCCCTACAAATTTATACCGGAAATCTAGCCTTCGAGATATGATTTTTCAAAATATTCCCTTGAGACTTATATAAGTCTCTACCTCCATTGTCATCGTGAAGAATAAAATGTTTAAGCCCCAAAATGTGTATACATAGCACTCAAAATCATCTTATGAAAGCTTACCTCTTCAAGTTGTTTCAAAAAGTGTACTTTCCATCTGTCAGTGATCTTAGCATTCTTTTTGCAGACTCGTGGACCAGTTACCGAGGTAGACAGACTATAGAAAGCATAACTGCAGAAGGTAAAGCAATGGAAGTGTTAACAATTCCAAAGCACAAAACTCTTATTGTTCAGCCTCTTGACGTTTATGGCTTTAGACCTTGGAAAAAATTCATTCGGAAGTTCTCTGATAGTGTTTTGTTACTTGGCACAAATATTATATTGGATCAGAGAGACAGTGTAATAAAATTGCAGTCTATAATGCGTAATCAATTTTCATCTCTTAGTTATATTAATTGTTTAAATAACTTATGGCTGGCATAAAGTCGATCCCTTGGCAACAAACCTGATAAATTCGTTACTTCTGTAGAATTCTGTTTTCACGTTGATGTGCAAAACTGCTCTAAAGCTGACTTCGAGAAACTTACTTTTCCGAAATGTTCGTGGTGCAGTTCTACTGTTTTTTCAGCATTTTTACAACGATTTTCACTAGTGTGATCAGTGCAGGGAGTAATTTCAGGTATGCTTACATTTCCTTATCATTTCTTCATAGACTATTCTATAGTCAATTTCATGAATATTATATATCTGATATGTTATTTTCATAACGTGTATTATTTAAGGAGATTTTGACAGTACGATATGCAGCTAGATGAGATTTATTGCCTCTTATGTCTAGCACTGTTTGCAATAGCTGTTATAGTTTCGGATTGAAGAATTTTAAAAAATCATATCACGAAAACTTTCCGGATTTAGAAGTTTATGGGAAGGCTTCTTATTTCAAATGAAACGTAAGAATGAAAAATCGTGAAAATCCATTATCACTTGCTGAGCCTTCCTTGTTAATTGGATTTGGTAATGCCATTTACACCTGAATGTGATCAAAATACTGATTCCATTGATTTATTATTACTATTGAAATCTACTTACGTTTATTGAACATTCTTCTCCAACAAACACGGGTCCCAGTAATAGGCGGGTTTTTTCGTTTATTGGATAGTAGGCCTAGGCCTATAGCAAAGATACGAGACATCGATGTATCGAATGTAAAGGATATAACATATTTTAATGTGTTTACATCTTATGCCAAGACCGGAGGACGCCATTTTACGTTACATTACATAATACTTTATGCATTGAATGTACTGTATGTGTATGTAAACAGGGTGTTAAGAGAAGAGATGGGTGAAAATTCTAACTTCTACAATTTTTTGAACTAGTGTGTTAATTTTTTGCACACTTACTCCTCTTGGAATACGTACGCGTGTTGCAAAATTTAATTCGTATCACTTAAGTAATTTCTGAATTATGCATGTTTATAAAATATGGGGCAGTTTCAAAGTCTATCTCCTAGCACAAATTGTAAGTACTGGTATATGATCCACAAATTTTGCATAGTACCTCTGATATATTTAGGAAAACACTGAGTGTCCATTTTTTATGAACGAAACGTTTCAAACCGTATTAAGTCCACAGGCATACGAAATTGAGTTTGATATATTTTCGCATTGAGTCTTATTCGATTTTCATGCTGTTAAATCTGATCGTTTCAAATCCTATATGTGAAGCGTGGAAACAAGACGTGTTTAAAAGTGGCTGTTGTTGCAAATCATATTCGGTCATGTAAAAGTGTCTGAATCAAGTCGTATTATGTTTACTATTCATTTTATTTAGTTGGAAAAACACCTTCCGAAAAAAAAAACTCGATAATGCAGACAAATAAAAACTACCATAATACTATATTTATAAATCTGTGGTTTGTGTTCACATTTTCAATGATGAGTGGAATGTGAGGAACTACAAACCATGGGTGAATGAATATTCTAAGCTTGATGGTACCAGAGAAATGAAACGAATTGTATACAAAAGTCGATTAAAGATGAAACTATAGTAAGATAGAAATGGGGCCATCAATGGTTAAGATGACACAACAAAGAGGTTCATAACCATTATTAAAAAGAGGAAAGCTTTGTGTGATGTTGCTGGACCATCACTAATTGCACAAAACAACAGAATAGAGCAAAGAAGACTGGTGTGAGTTATCTATTAAGCAAATTATTGGAGGAGTTTAAGAATCTTGGATATCTATGCCAATATCATCACTCAAAATCTTTGGTTACAGCCTATAAGTATGATGGTGGTGTGGTAGCATTTGACTGGCTTTATGAAGAGGGGGGGTTGAGTAGAATTTGAGGAAGGTTGAGATTTCCATGAACCTAGGCAGAAAATATTGTATGAACACCTGTATAACAAGAGTTTAAAATTTAAAAATTGTCATTTTGTATAATACGTAATATTACTACTTATAGTAACGCATCATTGTGGTCATTATATATTTGTCTTTCTGACAACTCAGTTATCTATAATGTAAAAATCAAGACGTACTATGTCTAAAACCATTCCCTTTAATTTCGTGAAACGAAAGTAAGAAATTATTTCATTTTTGCAATTTCTCGAACATAAACCTGAAGCATTGTAACATCAATTTTTCTTTCTTTTTTGTTGAAAATTTGCGTCTCGTTTACTAGTAATTCAGTTTTTCGTCAGTCTGTAAATTGTTTCTTGGACATAAAAACATTTGAAACGATGTTCTTCATATTTATGCAGGGTGTTTCAGAAGTGATAAAAATTAAGGATCAAAAGTAAAAACGAAGAGAAGCAAATAAGTTCCAGTAAACATGGGTCCGCAAATTAACCGTTTACGAGATAATGCTATTTTGTGCTGGTTGGGGCCCGCTGAATACTAAGTACTAATTTAATCAGAAACAGTGACAATTTTATTTAATTTATGAATAACGAGACAGTAAAATTAATAATTTTGGCTTCAACAGTACCGAAATGTGATTGAACATACAGAAAAGAAACTTTTATTTCTGAACAACAGTAAAGTTTGTGAATAAAAAAGGTACAGTACGATATGAAGATCTTAAGTGAAGAATTTTACAGCAGGTGTTCAAAATGCCGACCATGAACTTGAATACATATGTCTAGTCTTCTTCGCAAAGACCCAAGAATGCGCTCGAGCAATCCTGATCATCCTTCATTTGCTGGAAGGCATCTACAATTCGATGCTGCAATTCTTGAGGTGTGGTGATATCTGTTGTAGCGCTGGAGACGGAGCGAGTAGAACAGCTGTTGAGTAACTCGGTTCTAGCGGTTTATGTGCTTGGCAACGGAGCACCGAAGGTACTCGGTTAACCGTAGCCGTTACCGGTCAGTTCAAACGTTCGAACAGAGTTCACGTGTTTCACTAGTTCTAACAGACAACAACGTCGGTACTATTGTATTTAAATATTTTCTGTTGCAGGACAAATTATTTCCTTATCCCCAAGACGGGCTGAAACACTAGTATTGAAGAGGAATTCATCCTATTATATGACCTGTCAAGTAGGCCTAATGAACACTGACAGTCTCCACATATTACTGTATATACTACTAGTACTACTCCTACTACTACTACTACTACTACTACTACTACTACTACTAATAATAATAATAATAATAATAATAATAATAATAATAATAAAGTCCAGTATAACAGAGAAGGTTTGGAATTTAAAGGAATTCATCATATGTTAGGAGAAAATCCACAAATGATTAGGAAAAGCACGTGAATTTTACGTGAAGCAAGTAAAGAGATAGGTTTGAAAGTAAATCCCGAAAAGAAAAAGTATATGATTATGTCTCGTGATCAGAATATTGTACGAAATAGGAGTATAAAAGTCGGAAATTTATCCTTTGAAGAGGTGAAAATTTTCAAATGTCTGGAGCGACAGTAGATCTAACAAATACGAGGCGCATCCAGAAAGTAAGTTTCCCTATTTTTTTTTAAGAACACACTTTTTCAGGAAAACATTTATTGGCAACAGGTACAGCAATGTTTAAGATATTTTTCAACATAGCCATCATCAGAATTGAGACACTTGTCGTATCGTGGGATCAACTTTTGTATCCCTCTGTCGTAGAACTCTGCCGCCTGTGAGTGGAACCAGTGTGTGACAGACGTCTTCAACTCTTCGTCGTTGCCAAAACGCTCACTGGAGGACAGGAATTTCTTGAGGTGCAAGAAAATGTGAAAATCGCTGGGAGCAAGATCAGGACTGTAGGGTGGGTGATGAAACAACTCCCAGCCAAATTCCGTGAAAACAGCTGCTGTGCGCCGAGCCGTATGTGGACGAGCATTGTCATGGAGGAGCATAACACCTGCAGTAAGCATTCCACGCCTCTTGTTTTGAATGGCACGTCGCAATTTTCGCAGTGTTTCACAGTAACGGTCAGCGTTCACTGTTTCACCTCTTGGAAGGAAGTCAATGAGCAGAATGATCTTCCTGTCCCAGAACACCGTGCACATCACTTTCCGTACCGACAGCGTCTGCTTGAATTTCGTCCTGACCGGAGATCCACTATGCCGCCAATGCATTGACTGCTGCTTGATTTCCGGGGTGAAGTGCGAAATCCAAGTCTCATCCCCCGTGACGATCCTGTCGAGGAACTCGTCGCCGTCATCGTGATACCGTTGCAGAAATGTCAGTGCTGCTCCTAAACGTTGCATTTTGTGCTCGGGTGTCAGGTTTTTCGGCACCCACCTGGCACACACTTTTTTGAACAGCAGGTGCTTAGTGACAATCTCATGCAACAAGGATCGCGATATCTGCGGAAAATGGCTGCTCAGCTCCGTAATCGTGAAGCGACGGTTCTCCATGATGCACTGCCGCACCAGCTCAACACGATCATCATTGATGAGGGACGGTCGCCCACTGCGCTCTTCATCATGGACACTTTGACGACCTTCGGAAAACTGCCTACACCAGCGACGCACCATCTGCTTACTCATGATGTTCGGCCCATAGACCTGACAGAGCTGCCGATGAATTTCAATTGGCGCAATGCTTTGTGCATTAAAGAACTTTATCACCGACCGAACCTCGCAGACGGCGGGAGAAGGAATAAGAGCTTCCATTTCGAACCTCTGCTGCCACGCTACTGGCACCAGGCGGGACCTGTCCGGCTGGCATATGATTGATACGTCATAGGTCTGTTACGCATGCGCAATTGACACGGCTAATTACGTTTACTTTCAAGGGAAAAAATCGGGAAACTTACTTTCTGGATGTGCCTCGTATAAGTAACACTCGGGAGAAAATTCAACTCAGAATAAATATGGGAAATGCCCATTATTACTCGGTTGAGAACCTTTTATCATCCAGTCTGCTCTCACAAAAGCCGAAAGTAAGAATTTACCAAACAATTATGTTACCAGTTCTTCTATATGGTTGTGAAGCTTGGACTCTCGTTTTGAGAGAGGAAAAAATGTTAAGGGTGTTTGAGAATAAGATGATTAGGAAAATATTTGGGGCTAAGAGGGATGAAGTTACAGGAGAATGGAGAAAATTATATAACACAGAACTGCAGGTATTTTATTCTTCACCTGACATAATTAGGAAGATTAAATCCAAACGTCTGAGATGGGCAGGGCATATAGCACGTTTGGGCGAATCCAGAAATACGTATAGAGTGTTAGTTGGGAGGCTGGAGGGAATAAAACCTTTGGGGAGGCCGAGGCGTAGATGGGAGGATAATATTGAAATGTATTTGAGGTAGGTGGGATATTATTGTAGAGACTGGATTAATCTTGCTCAGGATAGAGACCGATGTCGGGCTTATGTGAGGGCGACAATGAACCTCCGGGTTCCTTAAAAGCCGTAAGTATTATTATTATTATTATTATTATTACTATTATTATTATTACTATTATTATTATTACTATTATTATTATTATTATGTTTAATACATTTTATTCAGCTTCCTCCAAGTGAAGGCTGCCTACAAGACAAAACTTACCATAAAATTGTTGTTTTCTTTTTATTAATATTGAAATATGTTAAAAAAGGAAGTGCATTATATTTTTTCTATTTATGTTTATTGGATTTCTGCTACCTCATCAGTCATAATTTTATTTGTATTTATTTCTACGAATTATGTTACCTAATTACTTTAATGTATCAATAATATTACTCTTCTCCAAAGAGAACATGGTTGTACGAAAGGCTAGTCATATTATAAAATAAATAAAGATAATGTTCTTCAGTTCAAGGTTCCACGTTTTATTGATTATCTTATCCATTATCCGTATTAGTAAATAATTATGTGTGTTATTTTTAAGTGCTTTAGCAGCGCTTCATGGAGCTCGTTTCTTTCTATCTTCATTTTTACTTAGCTGCAGCGTTTAACGTTGTTAATTTATTAGCCGTTAGTATAAATTATTTTATCAATTTTATTTCGTCTATCATATATAACAACACTGAAAGTTAAATAGGTCTTTCATATAAAATAAGTCCGCAAATAGTTGTAAACACGCAAAAAAATTTGTAACCGCCATTGCGCGCCATTTTCAATGAAGAGAAGCAGTTTTTTTCTCGTCAATTGGCAAAGCGAAAGCGCTTTACTACAATGCTTGTAAAACACAATTTATTTCACTTTGAAAGTACACTCTAAAATCGACTCAATCTATCCAAATTTTAAATCTGGCGCCACAAATTTGTCCTCGGTACTGTACTCGGATCAACCGAGTAATGGCGTCACAGTACCTGCTGCGAACCAAACCGCTCCGTCACCAGCCCTAATCTGTTGTGTAAATTACTGTAGGCTTCTTGCATAGCCACATACACAAAAACCCTGTATGTGTGTGTGTGTGTGTATATATATATATATATATATATATATACACACACACACACACACACAATTGATCAAGAAATAATCTTCAGCTTTTGTACTTAGTTTATATGTATTATTTTTGTTTGAAAAAGTTACAGAAATTATAAAAGTCCGTTACTATATTTAATTAACCATACTTTATAGAACATGTAGTTAATAGTTAATTGGTTATTTTATGACGCTTTATTAACTGCTAAGATTATCTAGCGTCTGAATTAGATGAAGACGATGATAATAATGCCAGCGAAATGAGTCCAGGGTCCAACGCCGACTGTTACCCAGCATTTGATCTTAGTGGATTGAGGGAAAACCCCGGAAAAACCTCAACCAGATAACTTGTCCTAACCAGAATTTGAACCCGGGCCTGCTCGTTTAACGGTCAGGCATGCTAATCGTTACTCTACAGCGGTGAACTAGAACATAAAGAAAAAATATAAGCTTGATAGCTTTATTATTGTAGAACTGTTTAGATTTCGAACATGAAGAAATGTGCTAAAATGGACTTGTTGGAAAATTAATTTCAAAATGCATAAGGGAGAATTTGAAAAGCACAGCCATTGAAACATGGCGTTAATGCTGACAGTTCCACTTGTGGTAGGGTCGTGAAACTTTGATGACACATAGATTAGAATATGTAGATTTATTTTTTGCGGTAAATCGAAAAAAAAATGGTGTTTAATCAGAAATAATCTAAATTATTTCACCCGTCTCTTTCATTAAGAAAAGAGTTAGAGACATATGTTTTCGGAAGAGAAACATTTGCAATAAAGACAGGTTCAATCACCAATCAATGCAGTTACAATAATTGAATCATGACTTGTTAAAAGGGCGTAAGTCCAGTTTTACACTTTTTTTAGTAAATTATGTTGTCGAGTTCTTGACATATAGATGCATCCTCTAGTGTTGAAAGGACTTTATTCCTACCCATCCTTGACCAAACACCAAAGCTTCGATCTTTTCTTAGATTAGATTAGATTTAGATTAGATTAGATTAGATTTATTTATTTAACCTGGTAGAGATAAGGCCGTCAGGCCTTCTCTGCCCCTCTACCAGTGTCAGTAGGACTTAAGTCCAGGACTTAAGTCCAGGACTTAAGTCCTTTTAACACTGAACTCTGTGTGAACAGAGTGAAAACCATTACACATGGAGATAATCTCTGATCGTGTCTAGGACGCAGTGATTCTCTTTTTTATTATTCATGATTATGTCAATGTTGTAAGATGGCTGAATTAGGTGAAATTGTTAATGAAAAAACAAAAAAAGGAAGGATGTAAGGAATGACAGCTTATATTCTAGGAATATAATAAAACATACTCGTGAAACAGGACAACCATACATAAACAGTCGGAAGAAACAAATTCCCGCAAGGAAAACTGGAAACAAGTGTAGGTAAGTGAAAAAGCAAGGTTAAGTGAGAAAAAATTATTTGGATATGAACTATGTGAAGAACTAAATAATATTAATCAATGGTAATGTAATGTAACACAGTGTTTATGATATTTCTTTCAGTTGTAGACTGCAATGCTTTGTAAAGCTTAACGAAGACAAACAGTTGGATATCTTAACCCATTTCAACAATGACTTTGTAAACAAGGACACCCAAGATTTACATCTTCAACGCTTTATACAAATGGTACCTGCCAGTCGTAAAAGACAGAGGAAGGCCGATAGTAATAAGGAGAGGGGTGCTAGTTTCACCTACCATGTATTGTGCTATGGTGAGAAATTAAAAGTTTGTCAGAAGGTATTTCAGAAAAACGTGTCAAGCGTTTAAGGGACCTTCTAATGCAAGGGAAATCACCAAAGGACCAGCGTGGTAGGCATCCAAGCCAGAAAGCAGTAACAGTTCCAGAACAAACCAAAATACAGAACCATATTTCATCGTATCCAGTGAAGGAGAGTCACTATTCAGGAAGAACATACCAGTACCTTGATGCTCGACTAACAATCAAAGCTATGTATGACATGTTTAAAGAAAAACATCCAGAGAGCAATGTGAAATATCATTATTACAGCCAGTACTTTCATGAACACTTTGAACTTTCGTTTGGTCGTCCTCAGGTGGATACTTGTGTAGTTTGTGAGGAACTGAAGCTGAAACTTAAAAGTACCCACCTTAATGATGTTGCAAAAAGAGTGGCTGCGGCTGAACTTTTAATACATAGAAGACGTGCAAAGAAATTCTACAGCAGTCTAAAAGAGTCCGAGCAGAAGTGTCAGGACAGTATTAACACACATGCCACAGCAATAGATTACATGCAAAATCTACCTTTGCCACATATTCCTATACAAACGATATTCTATATACGTCAGCTCTGGGTCAATGCATTTTGCATATATGATCTGAAAAGCAAAAAATCTTCATTTTATTTATACCATGAAGGTATTGCTCGAAAGGGAGCAAATGAAGTTTCTTCTTTTGTGATGGATTACATCAATACAAACATTCCCTCTGATGTAAACGAGTTACATGTATACTCTGACGGATGTGTGGGACAAAACAAGAACCATACAGTTGTACGTATGTTTTATCACTTACTGATAAAGGGCGTTTTAATACAATCATTCAGAGATTTTCCATTCGCGGACATTCCTTTTTACCCTGTGATAGGGTATTTGGAATGGTGAAGAAGCTTAGAAAAGAGGATAGAGTGTACACCCCTATTCAGTACACATCACTTATTTTACAGAGTACGAAAAGTGTCGCCACTGTGAAAATGATTGAATCCAGTGACATATTGAATTTTAGTAGCTGGTGGCCACAATACTATAAGAAAACAACAACATTAATGGAAACCATGAAACATTCTGGTGCCTCGATCTGAAAAAGTTACATTTAAACCTTGTGACTATATGGAATTTAAGTACTCTTCAGATTTGAAAGGATGTGTAGTGACTTCACCTTACATCAGCAGCCCTGTATGTCATACATTTAAGCTTGCACAGTCTAATATTATGAATGCTGTAGCTTTTCCAAACACCTTAACATATCCAGAAGGCAGTATCCCCATCAACACCAAGAAATTAGCGGACGTTCAAAAAGCATTGCCATATATTCCCCATGGAGGAGAAGAAGAGATTTTCTACCAAGAGGTTATTAACTGGAACAACATGGCCGGAGCAGATGATGTTAGTGAAGAAGACTGAAGGAACATTGTTAAATCAGTGTTCTTAAATTGACTTAGTGCCTGCCTTAACAACTACAGTTCATATTTTGTTTATTATATGTTTAAATTTTGTAAAAAAAATGTTACTTCTGTAATATTATTAGATACCTGCAAAAATGTAAGAGATAAACTTTTATTTGAATGTAATGGTCATTCAGCAAAAATATATTACAACACTATTGAGTTCATAAAGAGAGGTACTAGTTTAACATCACAAAATGTATGGTTTTAATTGAGAATAACAATAACTAAAACAATAAGAAGTGATATTTTTGGAAATATATTTATTTTTTGGAAAGGAATTGTTAAAAGGACTTAACTCCATGCATTATAAACGCCTTAAAGTACATTAAAAACGTTTCGGAAATGAAAAATGTTGTAATAAACATGTCAGAGAATAACAGTAGCAACAGTTACTGTAATTTGAATTGAAGTCACACAATTGAAACAGACGGCAAACAGTTTTTTTTAGTTTTCTCAAAAGTAGAGTCAATGGACTTAAGTCCTTTTAACAAGTCATGATTCAATTCACATCCCATTTCTATAGCAAGTGTTTCATATGATGGTGCCAAGGCATTCCTCTCCGTGTCACAGAAGCACATGTTGGTTCCACAATAATTCTTTGTTGCTCACAAGTCTGCTGATGCATTCACAATCCGTTTGTCTCCATGTCATTGATTGGCCTTGAAATACTTGAGCGTCAAATGGCGTCCTCCAACCTTGGCATAGGATGTAAACACATTGAAACTGTATGTTTTATCATTTAAATTCGATACTTTGATGTCTTGTACCTTTACCATCCAGTCAAACGGAAAAACCGTCTCTAACTTGGACCTGTTTTGTTAGAAGTGTTGATGTTGATACAGCGTCGTAAAATAACCTACTTAAATAAAAAAAAAGTTAGAAGTCTTTATTTATGTTGGTGAGAACTATGAAGAATAATATTTTTTAACATTATTTGTAATGTATGTATGTTTATATGTAAACCGATTCGAATCCTGGCTGGCCGAACTGGAATTTGTGGTGGACAAAGATGTTGTTTGGTGGTAGGTTTTCGTGGGGTGCTTCCGTTTACCCTACCGGCATTACACCATTAATCTTCGTCATACCCTTTTGCGTCCCAGAGTGTGGAGCCCCTCCATCAAAACAATACTCCTGCGTCTGGGTTCTATGATATAAACAACCCTCTTGCGTCGGGGGTACTATGATGTAAACAACCCTCCTGCGTCCGGGGTTCTATGATGTAAACAACCCTTCTACATCCCGCGTTCCATTCATTTGAATATTTAATAATCATTACAGGTAGGAAGGTCGTACCAAAATAGTACATTTGAATTGAGTGCAAAGAAGGAGTATAGATGTCACCCGTGCCTCACCCTGCTCCCGCTCGCTGCAGACGATACGCAGTTCACATAAACAACGCATAGTATCATTATGAGGAGCTGTGTACAGTCGTGAATAGTTTGAAAAATATTGTTAATTTATATTAACTGCATAGGTTTTGATTCACAAAGTTGTTCTTCAGCTGATGATAGTAAGAAATACTGAATAATATTTCATATTTACTCCAGTAACTTTTTGCGACGTAGAACGAATATTTTCGGAATACAAATAATATTTTTTTGTTAACATAAAAATGAACATTGCTTTTGATAAAATGAAAATGTTCTTTGTTATTTCTTATAATGAGGCTAGAATCATAATTGTATACTTTGTATGTTATTTTTATATGTATGGGTAAGTTATTTTAGATTGGGAATTACGAAGTTTCTAATTACAAATTATTGTTATTTTACATTATTCGTTTCTTGTTCTAAGGTCGTAGACAATTGGAGCACAAGTTTGGTTATCACCCGGCTGTACATGAGTGTCGTTCCGGTTCACTGACCTTGAGAACTGCGCTACTATTTTTTCATTCGGTAGAGAAATGGTCCAAGCTAACACAATTTAACAGTTTCGGTACCAATTTCCTAGCTCTGATAATCACGTAGTGTGTCGTGTTTACTTTAGTGGAAAATATCACCACTCTCTAATATGATGACAATACTGCATTTTGCAAATCAAGCTTTCAGTTATAACTCCCTGTAAAGTTAATTTGAATAATTTCGAGGGAAAAATTGTTCCGGGGCTGGGCATCGAACCCGGGACCTTTGGTTAAACGTACCAACGCTCTATCAACTGACCTACCAGGCACCGATCCAATTTTTCCCTCTATATCCACAGACCTCAAAGTGGGCAGACAACCGTCTAGCAACCTACATTGAGTGCACACTAACTCTGTGTGACTTAAATTGTGGTTTTTCTGTTAACGAACAGTGATGTGTATTATTCAAATCAAGCTTTCAGGTATAACTCCCTGTAAAGTTGATTTGAATAATTTCGAGGGAAAAATTCTCCCGGAGCCGGGCACACTAACACTGTGTGACTTAAATTGTGGTTTTTCTGTTTACGAACAGTGACGTGCACTCAATGTTGGTTGCTAGACGGTTGTCAGCCCACTTTGAGGTTTGTGGTTATAGAGAGAAAAATTGGATCGGTGTCTGGTAGAGTTCTTGGGTAGCTTAGTTGGTAGAACGTTGGTACGTTTAACCAAAGGTCCGGGTTCGATGCCCGTCCTCGGAACAATTTTCCCTTCGAAATTATTCAATACTGCATTTTGTTTAATATATAATGATTAAGATATACAATGGATAGATGGTGTTAATAAAATCTATACCTATAAATTGCCAACACTGCATCTTGTTGAACATATTATAATTAAGTTATATGGTCGATAGATTGCGTTAACAAGATCGATTCCTATATATGATAATTTCACTGTCCAGTCTGATGGCAACACTGGATATTTTTAAACAAACTGTTAAGTCTTGTAACATACTACAGTTCACGTTTGTTCTCGCTAAGATAGAAGTGCCTGTAAGGAATGGAAACAAAACTATACGGTTGATGGTTTCAAATTTAGATTCCTCAAAATGTAGAAAACGTCCAACGTTGGAGCTGCAAAAAAAAAAAAAAACGTGTAAGTCATACACAGGTACTTAAAAATTGAATGATAAAAACATGATAAAGATACCGATAAATAATTTGACTGATATAAACTCAGAACCACTCTAAAACGCAAGACCGTTGAAGATGTATGTGTGAGGCCAAGTAAATTAATCCAACGGGAACTTCCTAGAAGGGATATTCCTACTATCACTTCAAAAGATATTACTCTGATAAAAAAGTATTAACCGGGTTAGAATAAAAATGTATTCAAAAATCCCCAATGCAATAGGAAAAGTAGATTTGGCTGTTAGCACTACTGATATAAAGACGAATCATTATGACTTTCTGTTAATAAATAGTCCAGACGAACACATCGTAGCATTTTTCACGCTTACAAATTTGAACCACCTGTCAAGCAAGTACAATTCTGGTTGATGGTACTTTCAAGAGCGTATCACAACAGTTTTGTCAATTATTCATTGTGCATACTGGAAAAAGTGCATCCTTTCTGCCTTTGGCTTTTTTCATTCTACCCAACAAACTCGAAGAGACCTACAAGAATGCATTTTATCAACTGTTTCAAAATGCAGTACTTTATTGAGCAAAACATTATATCTAAAAACAGTATTGGTGGACTTCGAAAAAGCCATTCACTCAGCTGTCTTAACAGTCAGTCCGAATGCCGAAATAGAGGATGTAGATTCCATCTACTCAATCATGGTATAAGAAAATACAAGCACTTGGTTTAGCTTCTGAATACAAGAATAATCACTCAGAAATAGGACAATCGAGACATTGAAGAATATACAAGGAGATAGATACATACGCACACGCTCAACAACCATCGTCAACGTCAAGAAACAATATACAGAGGATTTATTGACAGAAAAAAATGGTTTCTTATACGAGTAAAGCACTCAGCAGACTGGGATATGTTCGAATAGTATCATTTATGTTCCTGTCAGCATAAAAAACAGGAAGCCATTATGACGAACAAGACAAAGAGTAATTTCCTCCTACAATCACCTTCTCGCCGTGCAACCTGGATAACACTAAACGAACTGCATCCTGTTTTTCATGGGACACATTTTGGTAATGACTGTGCAGAGACCCGGGACGCATTTTGATAATGTCTCTGCAGAGACCCGGGACGCATATTGAATATAGTAGCTGAGGATCTATGGTCGTGAAAGTGCTGGTTTAGTGGTTTGGGGACGCAAAAGTTTAGACCCGCATCATACATATGTAAATTTGAAGTTCACCACCAAATGCAACGTGTACACGTCGTTAAAAGAACTATCGTTTCGATGCATTTTCGATGCATTGTCCACAGATGGGGACGCTTAGGTGAAATACGGAAGTCAAGTGCCCCCAGTTAGATAAAATCGACAGGTGCATAGCTTTACTGTACTGCATATCTTTACGTGTAGTTGAAATCACCTATCGACAGGCAGCATAGCGAATCTACACATGCATAGCTTTACTATGTTGCATATCTTTACGTAGAACTACGTGTGGTTGGAATCACCTATCGTCAGTTGCCTAGCTTTGTTATACTGCATGTTCTTACGTAGAACTATGTACGGGTGCGATCACCTGTCGACAAGTGCATAGCTTTACTATGCTGCATCTTAAGTAGAACCACGTGTGTCTGTGATCATTTGTTGACAGGACAATAGCTTACTATGCTGCATACAGTATTTCTATATGTGGGTGTGGTCACCGTTCGATAAGTGGGCAGATTTACTATGTTGTATAATATTTACGTAGAAGGGTTGACAAACAGCGCGCAACAAGGAGAGTTCAAGAATTGCAAGGGGAATACAAGGATAATAAAGGTACGGCCACACGAGCTACATTTGTAGCAAGTTTTCTGCGACAAATGTAGCTGGAATTATAGACTGCATTGAGTTAAATGCAAACGGCCATACGGAGCAATAAATGTAGCAAGTTTGGCGCATCCCAAGGTCGTGTCACAACTTGAATGGGTCCGGGTCCGGGTCCATTTCTTCTGCGACATTTACTGCTGTTGGGTGGCCACACGAAGCAACACTGGGTGGCTGCACGTTCAGCTACAAATGTCGCTGCGATGTGCGGTGTGTCAGTATGTTTGTCATTTCGTTTACATGTTGTAGCCAGGTCATCATTTCTTGTAACCTGGAAGTATTTGACTTCTCTGCCTTTGGTTTTCTTCGCATAATTGTTGCATCCGAACACGGCACAACGTGGCATTTTGTAGTTTTTAAATCATACGTAGGAAAACATGTATAAACTTTTTATATACATTTCTTAATTTTACAACAACAACAACAACAACAACAACAATAATAATAATAATAATAATAATAATAGTAATAATAATAATAATAATAATAATAATAATAATAATAATACAAATAATAGCAAGAAATGATCAGCGATAAAGTCATTAATAAAGTGGTATTCGTGTGTCTCTTTATTCAACGAAAAACTACCAAGTTATTTAAATATGCTGTAAAGTAATTTACAAAAATTCCCTCTCAGTAGGCTACCCGCACGTATTAACAATCCTTTATTAGGGAAAATTAATTTT
The DNA here is from genome assembly GCF_040183065.1 of Periplaneta americana. Classification (NCBI taxonomy): domain Eukaryota; kingdom Metazoa; phylum Arthropoda; class Insecta; order Blattodea; family Blattidae; genus Periplaneta; species Periplaneta americana. The sequence continues at coordinate 115,323,772 of NC_091126.1, read as the reverse complement.
AGAAACAACGAATAATTATAGTAATAATAAAATAAAACTTTGGGGCAAGCTTCTGACATGTTAGGCCTATTCGTGACCAATAATTTTCCACCTTACGAATTAACATTGTTGTTAGTTACTGGGAATTTCTTATTATGAAATCCATATTTTTAAACTTTAAATTTATATTAATATATTTATTTCCGCTTTAGTAATTCCCAAAGGAGACATAGCGAGTCAAAGAATATACAAGTCAAAAGACTTTTATCTACTAACTGACAATAAATAAAGAATAAATATCATGCAAAAGAAAAAAAAATGTAATAAAAGTAAAAACAACCATGTAAAATGAATGGCCATGCTGTAATTTTTTAGGAATGAGATACAAGGCGAAATTCAAATGTCATGAAAAGGACACATAGATTAAGAATTTAAAAACAGTGAAATAACAAATCAAACTTATTCATTTTACAGTAGAGAATTACAATAATTTAGTCTTAGTGCAATGCAAATTTACAAATGCGTATGGATACATGCGTAAGCTAATTTTAAATACTATTTTCTTAATCTTACTCCTGTTTTTGTTGCTTCACCAGAAGGAAAAGTAAATATCCCACTAAGTTCCCTTCTGGTAATTGAATTTGCAGACAGGCATACAACACCCTGGCATTTTATTCAGGCCTAATGTATTCAAAAATAAAACAAATGACAGTGATGAGTGCAGTGAAATTTGTTTCTCAAATTAGCTATAACATATCACAATTTATACCACCCCGCTTATCTTATAGCGTTAGAATATCTTTTGTTTGTCAAAAGCTTTATGAGACACTGAGACTGTAACATACCCTAAGATTCACCTTTCAGTTTCCCCCTCCCCCGAAATTTAATAATCTGAGAAACGTGATTATCATGTTTAAGAGAACGTGAACTCTGTTTTCTATTGGATAAGATGTACAATGTGAGAAAGGCATTCTCAAATTTGGAGGAAAACCCGTTATTTTAATGGTTGAAATTCTCACTATGTATATGTAATCATAACAACAGAATCAACTTGTGTTTATGAGGGAGTGAAGTAGAGAGGGAGATTGAGTTTTAGATGGAAAATTATTAACATGACAGATTTATAACAATACGGTGCCAATATATATGACATATTTTGTTACTAACAATAAGGTGCCAATAAATATTGCTTCGCTTATGTATAGTCCTATTTTTTAACTCTCTTCAAAATATATTTCTTTAAAAGTACATAAATTTTTCTTCTTTCAATTTCGACCTAAAGAATTCTTCAATAATAAAGTGTACACAAAAGCGTTCTAGCAAACCCTTCACAGCAATTTTGTTTGGTAAAAAAACGTACAATTCTTTTCCAGGACAGACCTCACAAATCAGTATTATTTTATATATATTATTGTGTTGTCAAGGCATTTCCACTTTGAGTTGTATTTTGGGATTTAAAGGTCAAGTTTAAATTGCCGCAACGTCCAATAAGCATTCTGCAAAACCAAGAAAAAAGAGAACTTTTATAATAGATGTGTTTACTTATACTCGTTTCAAAATATCGTTCTTTGAGAGTACATATTTTTTCTTTCTTTCATTTTGGACCAAAGGTATCCTTCAATAATAAAATCTATACAATAGCGTTCCAGTAAACCCTTCACAGCGACTTCATTTGGTAAAAAAAAAAAAAAACACAATTCGTTTACAAGACAGATCTCTCAAATATGTTACAAACAGATTGCCTCTTTGTGTTGTGTTTTGGGTCATGTTTAAAACTCCTTTTTACTTGGAGATTTTTTAGAAATTCATGTATTGACAAGGGTAGAGCATGTCTAATCTGTTGTAAATCCCAATGACCCTTCTATAGAACCACGAGAAATTAGGTCTTCATGCAGCCTTTCAGCAAACCCTTCACCCACACCGTACTTCCGATTGTTACTGATGAACAATATTGCCTGTTGTAAAATTGACACAGGAATAAAAGTTAACTCTATGGCACTGCTATAAATTTTCTTCTCATGCGCATTAAAATTGTGTGTGACCGTAATAATGTACACTAACAACACACACAAAGCGACTTTGGCTTCATAATCCATCTCGGAAGAATGCTTCCACTACACTTGTGCTGAGTGCTGCAAAACGCAAAAGAACTAGCTACAAATGTCGCTACGTGTGGCATGTCATGTGCCCACACGTAGCGACATTTAACGCAGAAACTAGCAGTAATTGTGGCGCCCGTGTGGCCACCCATTTTGCGACAATTACGGTAGCTATATTTGTAGCAGAAAACCTGCGACAAATGTAGCTCGTGTGGCCGTACCCTAAGTAGAATACAAGCATAGGCGTTGAATACGTGGGACAAGGCACTTCCTGCTCCCACAACTTATAGAACCAGGGACGTCACCCCCCAAATAATTTGATGAGAGATTTCTCGCGTTAAGAATATAATTGATTTGTTTTAAAGATGAAATAGAGCAGAAGTAAAAAATGGTTATTTGAAATCCATAGAGATGATCAGCTGTCGCAAGGAACTTTCGTCGCTCTTACTTCCGGCAGCCAATGACGTTGCAGGTCGGCTACATTTAAACGTGTGTGTCTTGTCATTCGCTGCTCGTGACGTTATGCACTTCCTAAGGCTCGATAAATACTTAATATAATCGCCCGCCATTTTTGCTCTTTCGTTGGCGTTTGCAGAAAGTACACGAAGACATTATTTGCCGCTCAATTATTTTCCCATTTACAGTGCGTTTGATTTATTATCATATGAGCTACGACATGATAATGTTTAACGGTGCGGCAAATAGATTCATCTAGTAGTTCGGCAACGAAAGAACAAAAATGGCGAGCGTTACTACCTACCTACACTATAAAAAGAGGGGGCATTGTGAGTAGCGTCACTATAGTCGCGTGTTATTTCCTCCTTTTCTCCTGCCTTTGAGATAGGTGAAACACATGATGCAACGGTGACTTCACTTCTTTGTCTATCATCCACATTTTTCTTTTCAGTTCTCTTCAAATTTTTCAACTATTGCAATCGAACATAAATGTTCATAAGTATTACCAAGCAGATATAATAAGAAATTAACCATTCAGATTAACAGCACATTCCACTCTATATTTTCCTAATATTAGCTGACAAATTATTTTTATTAATGTTCTACATTTTTCATAAGCAATTAATTTGTTTCCAAAATTTAAAAAATAACCGTTATCAGCATGCAGTTTCAGTGGTCGTGTATTGCTATGATCGTAGTCGCGGGTTATGCTTGTTAAGTGGTCATCGATTGCGATGTAACTATTACTGATAAGGGATAAATTCTTAATAAAGAAAATTGTCCGCAATAAAACTGCAATAAACGGAAATAGAATGGTAAATATGTTATTTTCTGGGAAAAACACTTAACGACGTTTTAGAAAAACAGCAATTAAGGTTCTCTCAATCTTTTTTTAATTATTGATTTTCTTTACGACACTTTATCAACTGCGGTGGTTATATAGCGTTTGGATAAAATGAAGGTGATAATGCCAGTGAAATGAGTCCAGGATCCAGCGCCGAAAGTGGCCCGGAAAAAATCCTCAAACAGGTAACTTATTCCAACCAGGATTTGAACCCGAGCCTGCACATTTCACGGTCAGACATGCTAACAGTTACTCCACAGCGGTGAACTCTTAGAGTTTTGTGCAGATTCTTGCCCTCCTCAATATTTCAAAGAAGTCAGCGTCTATGATTATGCAAGGATAGCAAGGGAAAGACAACGATAACACGGGGAGAACAAGGGAAATGCAAGGAAAACAATGCGAAGGCAAGGAGAACGGTGGGAAGACAAAAGAACAAGGAAGAGTTGTAATTTTATGTCAAAATTTCCAAGTTATCTCCTCCCAGCGTAGTGAGGAGAAATACGTATTTCTACGTCAGAAGATATAGCCTATGTACAGTATGTATGTATGTATGTATGTATGTATGTATGTATGTATGTATGTATGTATGCATGTATGTCATGGGCGGCTCTAGAAGGGAGTAGCAAGTTAGCGCTACCACCAGAAATTTTAGAAGTAAATAATGTGTGTAATAATCAGTGATGACTGATGACTAAGGCTAGGATTTGTATGTAATTACATTTTTTTCCCTTTGCATATACATAACTAAAAATGATAAATGTTCACGAATTAGAACTTTACCCACCATATATGAAAATTTATCATTACATTTTTTGCATATTTGGTAATAATTACATATTTTTACTTTCTTTTATATAAAACTACATATTCTGTCTCTTAATTAAAATAAAAATGTCGTAAGAGCAATATGATTTAAAACAGTCTGTATGACAATATTTGTTCACATTAGAAACTCTGGTACCTGACACTGAAACGGATTTGTCAAGCTATTCAAAAGCTACTGAGAAACGGTCAGGGAAGAATTCGATTCACTCAATACCGTAAATAAGGATAGCTACACTACTGGTTTTCCAGCATTCGAAGAAATTGTAAGTCCCTATTTACACTAGCTTAATGTCGCTCGACTTATAGCGCGGGCGCATGCGCAGTACGGATTTCTTTCCTTCCCTTTCGACATTTGCTGGGTAGAAGCTGTTTCTATTTCTGTGCGACATTTCCGTAGGTGGGGCAGCTGAATTCACGCGACAGGACATGAACATGGTTCGGAAAAGCAGTAGCAGACAACTTTTAATCAGCTGTTTCTCTGTTTCCGCGCGCTTTGTAGCATCATGTCAGAGTGGAAGAAAAACCAAGTAATGAAATTAATCGAGCTTTACGAGGAATGTCCATGCTTATATGACATCAGAAATAAGGACTATCACAATAGGATTCGGAGGGAAAATGCACTGGAGTTTATTTGTAAAAATTTGACGTCTGTTCGTCCCAATACTATTCCCTCCGACATCAAAACAAAAATAAAGAATATCAGGAGTCAATATGCAAGAAAAAAATTAAACTTTCAATTTATTTTAATACAATAAATATCTATTGGACAGTTTTGTTCCAGTTTGAAATCTTTACTGAGAACACGGAATAACCAGAGCCTTGAATAACCCTTTCTCCTGCCTTCTGGATATCCATTTCCTTTCCCAGTCTCTCTCTCACTCTCTCTCTCTCTCTCTCTCTTTTTTTTTTTTTTTTGCTTCTCATTAGTGCAAGCTAACGAAACACTTGAAGCTGCAGAAGCGAAAACATTTTTAATTGTTAAAATCCATTCTGTTCATTTAAAAGGCTCACCACATCACTCACACGTTGCTCGAGTTCAACAACTAGCCTCGAGTAGCAGACGGGAAATCTGCCAAGAGTGAACGGTGATACTACATTTAGCCGACAGAAAGCGCTTGATATAGGACGTCGACAACTTGCGTCGACTTGTGGACGAAAAATCTTCCAAGTGTAAACGGTGATGCTACATATAGCCGACAGAAAGCGCTTGATGTTGCGCGACAAATAGCAAGTGTAAATAGGGACTGAAGGGACTGGCGGAGAAAAGGGTAAGGGAATTTACTTCACACCGTGCTTTCCTTCTTCACAGTTTGCATTACTGTAGAAAAGTCATCCACCCTATTTTTATTTTAGTTGCCCAGTGAGTGCCTGAGGCATTCCTTTTCTACTTGTTGTTTGAAAAGGACGTTGCTATCTTTCCTCCCACCCCGCAAAGAAAAAGCGCACCTCACAAAATTTATTCTTAAATTTGTACATTAGTATTGGTTTGGCAGCCACAGCGTTTCACTGCATTTCACAAATGATGGCTCCTGTAGCGTCAAAATTATCATCGAAGTTAAAATCGTGGGTTAAAATAGACGATTCGTTCACTACTGACGGTGATGTGGTTCTGTGCCAGGCTTGTAATAAGAAGATAGGATGTTCTATGAAATCCCAACTTGAGCAACATGTCCGCAGTGCCCTGCATACTAAGAATAAAGCACTGCAAACATCTAAAAAGCAAGTGCTTCTGTCTCAAATGCAACAGTCTTCAAATGGAAGGAATGAATTCTTCCATGACATGTGTAGTGTTATGGTTGCCGCAAATATCCCATGGCACAAACTCCAGGTACCTAAATATCGTGCATTTTTAGAGAAGTATTGCGGGAGGCAGATACCTAACGATTCTACGCTCCGAAAAATCTACCTGCATTTGTGTTACGAGGAAGCGCTTGCATATGTGCGACGTTATACAGTATAGGCAGTAACTATATATGGATCGCCATCGATGAAATAACCGATATAAAAGGGCGCTATGTTGCCAACCTTGTGGTTGGTAAGCTGGATGGAAAAATATCCCCCACACCTTTTCTGATTTCTTCGAAAGTGTTGGAACACACAAATCATGCAACAGTGGCTCGTTTTGTGAATGATGGACTTAAAGTGTTGTGGCCTGAAGGCGTTCAAGAAGATAAAGTTCTTGTTCTTTATTATGATCCTGCTGCGTACATGTTAAAAGCGGGAACTGCTTTACGTGTGTTCTATCAAAATATGATCCATTTCACCTGTCTCGCCCATGGACTGCAACGTGTCGCCGAAGAAGTGCGAAGTAACTATCCACAAGTGAACAACATTATTTCAAACATCAAGAAAGTGTTCGTTAAAGCCCCCCCATCGTGTGTTGTACTATAGGGAACAATTGCCAAATATGAAATTGCCCCCTGAACCTGTCCTGACTAGGTGAGGTACGTGGATCGAGGCTGCCTGCTTTTATAGTGAATATTGTAAAGAAGTGAAGTCTGTGATAGTTTCGTTTCCAGGGAAATCGGCAGTTTCAGTGCGAGAGACCCAAAGTGCCTTCAGTAATTCTAAAGTACAGTGCCAATTAGCATATATTCAAAGCAATTTTGGATTCATTGCTGACAGCATTATAAAATTAGAAACTCGTGGGATGCCTTTGAAGACATCACTGGACATTGTAGAAGATGTTAAGTCAAAGTTAAGCGCTGTTGAAGGGATTATTGGAATAGGAGTAATGAAGAAATTTGTGTCTGTTATGGGAAGAAACCCTAGCTTCTCGACATTGACTGCAGTGTGCAAGATCCTCAGTGGGGAAGAAGAGAATCCTCCAGACGACATCTCTCCTAAAAAATTTCATCTACTTAAATTCGCACCAGCAACGTCCTGTGATGTAGAAAGATCATTTTCTGCGTACAAGAACATCCTATCTGACCGACGGCATTCCATGACAATGGAAAGATTGGAGAAGTATCTGATAGTTCATTGCACTTCGAAATGAAGTAAGTAGATTGAGTTCTGTAAAATAATGTTTATTGGGCAGATAGCTTAACATTCGGACTACCAAACGGGGTCAAAAGAGACTCCAAAGCAATTTTTTTTTTATTATTTTCTTATGAAAACGGTAGTTGTGCACATTGATATTTCTTGTTATTTTCAGACTTGTTTATCACTTCATGTCTGTCATGTTGGTTACATAACTGTTCCATCTCTGAGAGAATAATATTTATTTTTATTCAGTGGGGTCTCTGTTGACCTCTCTTGGTAGTTTGTGTTGTACAAAACTTTTGTCACCAGTTTATTTTGTTTGCCCATTATTTTTGTTAGTAAGCCTTTCAGACACATCTAAAATTGGTTGTCCCTTGCTGTTGGTAATTTGTCTTCGCTTTTATTGCAGTAGATTATTCGTTTAGATTGAGTGGTACACGATTACTCTTCGTGATACATAAAAATGTCAGGAAGGAAAATATAATATAAATCCATGGCGCTATAGCCCTTTGCAGAGCCAAGACCCACTAGCTGGCTGCTGGCCTCACGTCCGCATGCCGAAGCAGAGGTGGACGATCATCCAACCAGAATGGAGGTATCGCGTGGTTAGCACGATGATCCCCCCAGTCGTTATAGCTGGTTTGAGAAACTGGATTTTCACTACCTATCGTAGCTCCCCAAGTGCATCACGATGCTTGGTGGGCACCGGTCCCATACACTGGTCGAAATTTCATGAGACAATTTCTTCCCCCATGAGGACTCGAACCAGCGCGCATTCCGTAACGCGAGTCCTAGACCTCGACGTCATGGCGCAGGACAGGAAAATATATGACATACATAATCAGGAACATGTTGTTGAAGTGACTCATATGATACAGAATGAGAATGAGAGTGAAAATGAAGAAGCAGTTGATCTGTCAGAATTAGAAGAGACTAATAAAAGAGGTTGAAGAAGTAGCGGATGAAATAGAAAATAATGATCCTGAAGATGATGTTGGTGAATATGAAAATGATGATATGCAGATTGATGAAAATGATACGAGTAAAAATGGAATGTGTTGGTCTAAAAGTCCACCAAAAGCCACGCGACGAACAGTTCAAAATATTGAATAATTTCAAGGGAAAAATTGTTCCGGGGCCGGGTATCGATCCCGGGACCTCTGGTTGAACGTACCAGCGCTCTTATCAACTGAGCTACCCGGGAACTCCACCCGACACCGTCTCAGCTTTTCCCTTTATATCCACACAACTCGCGTGGGCTGACGAAACGCCAGAGACCCACATCGAGTGCACACAAACTGTGTGACTTGAAATTGTGGTTTTCTGTTAACGTACACAGTGACCAGTTCTAAATATTGTTGGAGTGCCTCCGGGGCTTACATGTGCATCTCAGATAATTCAGTCAATGAATGATGATTTCAATATATTTTTTGGTGATAGTATTTGAAAAATTATAGTAGATTGTATAATAAAAAGGCACAGGATTTTCATGAAGAATGAAATACAGAGAATCCAGAAAAACAGAGACAATGGCTGCCAACAGATGGCGATGAAATGTATGCATTTTTGATAACCTTGGGTGTTTTGAAAGCTAAATGGTAATCATAGAGTTCTTATGAACTACAGATCCCATGTACAAAATACACATATTTCTTGCTGCAATATCTCGAACTCTATTTCAGCATTTATCGACATTCATCACATTTGATGACAATAGTACAAGAGACGAAACGAGACGAAATGATAAACTGATTGATATCAGAGATATCTTCAGTTTGTTTGTCGACCACTGTAAGTCCACCTACTGTAAGATATGAATTAGGATCGTAGCTGAACAACTTGTTTCTTTCCGAGGACGCTGCCCTTTCATTGTTTACATGAAGTCAAAAGCTGGTAAGTATGAAATGAAAATTTGGGCCCTGGTTGATGTAGAATCAAGTTACGCAATAAACTTATAGGTGTACACTGGAAAAGAAGGGGCTGCTCCTGAAAAAATCAATGTCAAAGAGTAGTGTTTGATCTAACCAGCTGCCTACAAGGAGGATACGGCATTACGACAGATATTCTTTCTTACATCTATTCCACTTGGAAGTGAACTTTACAAGAAATATTTGACACTGTGTGGAACAATGAGAAAGAATAGGCAAGGAATACCCAAGGTATTGTTGCCTAGCCCTAAAAGGAGGGGGTGTCGATACTATGGATAAAATACATACATACATTCAATGTCCCGCGTCTCCCTATGGGGAGCATAGGGCCACAACAAAAGAGTGCCATTTTGATCTATTTGCGGCCAAGGCCTTCACTTCTCTCCAGTTCTTCCCTAGATTTTGGGCTTCTTCTTGAACAAACCGCCGCCACGTTATCCTGGGTTGCCTCTTCTCTTACTCCCCTGAGGATTCCATTCGAATGCTTCTTTAGTAATGTTTCCTTTTGGGCTTCTCAGGGTGTGTCCAATCCAGCACCATTTTCTTCTTTTTATCTTCAGACCAATGGGCTTCTGTTGCGTCTTCTTCCAAAGTAATGTATTGGAAATGACTTTCGGCCACCATACCCCCAATATGTTGTGTAAACAACGATTAACAAATGTTTGGATTTTATGAGTGAGGTATTTTGTTACTTTCCATGTCTCATTGCCATAGAGAAGAACTGATTTTACGTTACTCTCTAACAAGCGCAGTCTATGGACAAAATGGTAAATGAATATTCTGTGAAAACAACCACAAAACGATGACCTTACGTCTTAGTCCTGAACATTGTTGACATTGAGTGTCTCAATGCTTATATAGTATGGAAGGCGAAGAATCCACATTTTCAGTCAAGTTCTACGCACGGAAGATGGAACTTTCTGCTCCACTTTGGGAAGGAGTCGATCATTCCGAAAGTGAAACAACGACTTTACCATCCCACAAGATTTCACAAACCAGCAATAACTGCAATGAGATATCTTATATCTGAGCGAGAGCCTATGGGAAGAGAAGATGGTGAACCTCTAATCAAGCTATGTAAAAAAATCCGATGTCAGTTGTGCCCTAGAAAAACTGACAGGAATGCTAGTGAATCCTGTGAAATGTGTAAAAAAAATGCATGTGCGAAAGCCATATAAAGAAAATAACTAAAACAGTGTGTCTTCCATGCAGTGAAAATGTGAAGTAGACTTCATGTGTGAAATTTGTTGCATAACTTCCTTCTATTCAGTTGTATACCCTATTTATATTTTGTGAATATTTTTGCTTTTAATGTCAAAAGTATATTTGCCCTAAATTAGTTTGAACATTTAATTTGAATTCACGGAAGAAATTGTGAAAAACTTGAATGCATGAATTGGAAATATGAAAAAGTGTACTAGAGAAGGAAATTTCAGTTACAGTAGATTAGGGTGCAATTGGACTTATATTGTTTCCGGACCCATTGATTAATTATGTTGTATTTTCTTTAAGTATTTTATTACATATTGTTTTCATTGTTCTTTATAAAGAAATTTCTCCTCGGGGTCTTGACTGACCCCGCTTGGTAGTTGGTGTTGGTCTTAGAGCTTGGTAGTATGAAGGTTAAACCACAGTCTACTATATACAGTCGCGAAGCTTGAGGTGATATTTTGCAAATCTCGTGATAAAGCGCTCCAAGCGGTTAGCAACTAGAAACAATAGACTGTCCACGGTCGACTTTGGACTGTGTCGTATTTCCATTGAGTGCTAGCTCGTTGCGTATTTCACATTGATGCTTGTGAAATGTTCGTTATTGGTTGTAATGGAAATGTTAATGGCTAAAATACAATAATTGGAATAATAATATTTTACTAGAGACGTAGAAAAATTAAGTTTGTTTTAATGAAATTTATTGATCACGTTTTATTTTCAATTCTGGTGGGATTATTATTGCTTAGGCCTACTTCTTTTTTTTCAAAGGATATGTTTTTAATTATAGCTGTTAATTTTGTTATTTTTATTTGTTACTTTACTAGAGACGTAGAAAAAGTCTGTTGCAATAAAATTTATTGATCACGTTTTATTTCAATTCTGGTGTGATTATTATTGCTTAACCTCATCCCACTTTGTTAACTACGTAAGTCTACACTACAAGTACCGGTACACGTAAGTTACTCCATTAATTCATATTTCCATTATTATTGTTGTAAAGGGAAATGCAAATTAATATTTATTGGTTTCATAGTTAATTGTCGCTATAATCTTGAATGAGTGAAGCGATTATAGTAAATTTCAGTTCGTTTTGCACAAACAAAATTAATATTAACCTATTTCTTGCAGGTATCTTCGAGTTTATGGTGGAATTTAATATACTTCATTAAAATAATACATTAACTTTATGCATTTAATATTTCAATAATGGAAGGAAGGTGTTAATATTTCCAAAAGAACACAACGAAAGTGTAACATATTATTTTGTCGTCTACTAGGAGAGAGATCTGCGATGATGAGGCGATAGTAGCGATCCTAGTGGTGGGCAACTACCCATGTTTGCATTTTTACTACATATTGAGCTTCGCGACTGTATATAGTAGACTGAGGTTAAACAGTGACTATGAAAATAATTGTGTAACGTCTATTATATATTCGCATTTTTCATACAGAATAATGGTGTTTTTTTTTAATTTACAAATAATATCGACATGTTTAATTAATTATTGTATCACACTTTACTTTGCAAAAACTGAAGAGCGCTTGAAGTAACTCAAATGTTTAATGTAAAATTTATGTAAAAATTGAATTTTATTGTACTTTAATATTACATATTTTAAGAAATTGTTGTGTAATATTACATATTTAACTACATATTTCACCTAATATTGTTACATAAATATGTACATATTTTGCATGTTGATATTACATAAAAATCCTAGCCTTACTGATGACTTACCAATAGACCTATATACTCTTCTACACATAATAAGAAATACCCCTATTATCTGTGGAGGACTTGTATGTTCATCTGTACTAGCCTTGTTAACTTGTGTCTGCTAAGGGACTTTGGTTGCTATAGTGGCAGGTGCGGGGAGAATCTCTGGAAGCGTGGCCTTCGCTAGCAGACAGCTTATGACGTGTATACACATCGTCTTTGGTATACACACGTCGCTTGACGCAAGGCTTCGCGCCTTGAAATCACTGCCTTCTCGATCATATTGCTCTATGGTACGTTATACCGTGTTTTATGCTTCGGATGTTGTGTGAGTTTCTGTTGGATTGTTAAAAGTGTTAATTATAAGAGAGTAAGTAATTGATAGTATGCAGAAATGAATTTCATTAGTAGTTTACAATCACAACCATTTTCATCTAGGTCATTAGAGGTGAAAATAGAAATAAAAAGACTGTAGACCAACATCTGCAATGAACCTTTCGCAAACAATTTCTACGTAGGGTAGGACTTTTAACAGAATTTTTAATGCTGATATGTTCGAAAAACATGACTGGTTGTGCAGCTACGATGTTAAGAATGGTCTATTTTGTTTTCCGTGTGTGTTATTTCGTGGCGAAGAAGTGTGGACTGAAACAGGAATGATTGATGTGCATCATCTAAATGAAAGGATTAAGAAACACGAGGCGTCGTCAACCCACGTAAAAAAAAAAAAAGTCCTTAGTTTAGCCCTCATGGGAAATGTAAATATTGCTGCTCAGTTGGACGGTGCCTGTAGAAGAAACATTGAACTTCACAAACAGAAAGTACCGTAGCCAATAATAGATACGTGCTAAATATCATCATCAATTGTATTACATTCTGTGACTCCTTTTAATTAGCACTGAGAAGTCAAGATGAAACGGATTCGTCTTCTAATCCAGGTATATTTCGTGGTCTCATAAATGTCGGTGCTGAGCTAGACAACGCTTTAATAACCCACCTAGAAAATTCAACAGTTTTCAAGGGGACGTCAAAAACCATTCAAAACGAGCGTTTGGCGTTAATGTTAGAAGTCTGTCATGAAGTGATTTCACGGCAGATAAAAGCTGCGGACTTTATAGCTGTTATTGCAGATGAAACAAGTGATGTCTCCAACAAATTTCAGATGGTGGTTATTTATAGACATATCTACAACAACAAACGTGTTGAAAGATTCTGGGACTTCATTGTTCCTATTGTTCATAATGCACCATCGTTGGCTAAAAGCATAACACATGAGCTTGAACATCATTTAGGAGCTTGTCCCAGGAAACTGATCGCTTAAACATATGATGATCCTTCAGTCATGAGTGGGTCATTACGTGGTGTTCAAGCATTGGTCAAGCAAACTTATCCAGACGCAGCTTATGTTCATTGTTATGCGCATCAGCTTAATCTGATCATGCAAAATGCCACATCAGCGAAAGAGTATAAAAGTACTGTCACCGACAGTATGCAACCTCCTATATTTCAAGTTACCAACCACGACTAATGTATGTATGTATGTTTTTAGACCTATATAGGTATGTAACTTGTTTCTATATAATATACGAAATATATTTTTTCTTGCAATGTTCAATAAATGTCAATGTTTCTTTCAGTTCTCTTTAGTATTTCCATTCAACCATGAAGCTTAAATACAGTTTTACTACGAGAAATACGATTGAAATTGCTTTGAATTCAAATATGATTGTTTTGTGTTTTGCAGGAAATTCGCGAGCTCCTCTCAGATTTCCCAGTACAGTCGGTACAACTTCAATGTGGCACAGGGTCAGGAGTGGCACGAGCTGTCTTGGAGGATCCAGAGATGTTGGAGGACTGGGACCGTGACCGAGCATTCCATCTCCGTGGACAGAGGGTCCCTGTTTCCCCTACCCCCACCGAAATGATGCTCTGTGTTGCTCGTCTGCCTCTCACATACACAGACACACAATTCACTGCCTTGGTCAGAACCTATGGTGACATCTGTCGGAGTTTCCTCATGATTAGTGAGAAGACAGGTATCTTAAATACTGCTACCTTTCTGTTCTTCTGGTTGTCATTGTTAATTTTAAGACAATGGAAGGTGTTAATTTTAATATCTATAACGCGATGTTTTATATAAGATTTAATATTTCAATCAAACTGTTTCTGTGCAGCACTTGTTATGATAAGTAGAAGTTTGTTCATTGGTTGTTTCAATATAAAGTTTGAAACGAAGTGGTTAATAAATCAGTAAAATTTATTGTTTAATGAAGTATTAATTTTTCTTTTGCATAAGATAATTGGTGTCCACCACTCAGGTTGATCTGGCAGTGTTCTGAACTGCTCACATGTTAGCTACTTTTTAATAACTTATTTACTGATTCATACTTTAATTACTTATTAGAAATAATCAAATGGTACTCATCATTATATCAGACCACCAAAATGTCCACCTTCTGCTCTTAAACATGCATCAATACTGTTGAAAAGATTGCGGGAAATAGCGTGTAGTTGAATTTGTTATATTACAGAAATCACACAATGAATATTTTCCTTTAAATCCTTCAGATTGCCTGGATTATTTTCCGACAGTTTGTGTTTTATGGCAACCAACAAATAAAATTCACTGGGATTGTCATATGTTCACACACTTTTCACTAACTTAAAAATATTTTGTGATTATGGAACATGTATCTCGGGGTAATTACAACAAAATGTCCTCTTGCAGGATTTTTAAGAACGTGTTTTTCACGCAACTATTGTAAGTAAATATTTTTTGTTCTAAATCGTATCGAATTCTCACCATATTACATATTACACAATGAACCATGCACAGAGCAAACAGCGTGTCAAACCAACATCATACTCAGCAACTCAACTGCGTACCTAACTGATTTATCAGCTAGAATGACTCGTGGCAGCCAACCTGGAATATGCCGGAAAAACAGTTCTACCAGTTTCGGCTGTTACAATCAATGTAACTGGCTGACAACTTATGCTTATAGACCTAAATAGCGAAGTCTTGATATGCATGCGAAAAAAACTGTCATATGCAATAAAAAATAAATACACTCGATATATGAAATTATAACGTGGGGTCAATGTAGAGTATCCACCACCCACTGAACGAATATTTCACACTTTTATCACTGCCAATGCACTATAAACCAATTTTCGGCAATCTAATGTAAAAGACTGCCTACAGGTATTTGGAAAGTTTCAGAGAAAATTCACAAATTCAATCTTCTAACACGATTTTTTTTGTTTTCAAATAATTAAGTAATTTGCTGGGAGACATCGTTAGATATAGGCCACTCTTACACTAAACTGGAGTAATTTGAGCTTATTAATCAGATATGATTCTACTTACTGTTTTTATACGCCCACCTGTTATGTAATTTTTATTTTATACATATTTCATTGTTATTGCCCATCCAAAGATCGTTAGGAACGATGAATATTACTTAATATCTCGTATCTTGCTTCAAATAGTGTTTATATGCCATGTTAATTTTCATTTGTTTTCATAAGTTAACAATCATGCACATTGGGAGCAACATATAAGAAATTATTTTCCTACACAATCCACGCTATATTCACGTTGTTTTGAAATGATTAATCGAAGATGGTTTGCTTATTGTTTATTACAAGCACATTTGTATGTAATTTCTATTCCATACATTTTTTTTTCTATCCCACGATCATTAAGAATGGTGAATATTATTCATGCTTGTTTCCTGTATTTCTTAAAATAATGTTATGTGGCATGTTAGTTTTTATTTGTCGTTATTTACGTAAAAATGATGCGCCAAAAAATAAATAATAATAATTTCGTACTCACTCCACATCCTATATATTCACATTTGTTTTTCAGTGATTTATTAAAGAATGTACCAGTATTTAAAATACTAATAATTTAGAAACATGTTACATAAATCATCCTTGTGCCAAAAGAGAATGCTCCCTGCACCAAATTGTCGTATTTTGCAGTGATCGTCAGTACTCGCTGAAATGGTAATAATATAATATAATTATGTTGTACGTAGCATTTAGAAACATGTTACATAAATCATCCTTGTGCCAAAAAGTGAATGCTCCCTGGACCAAATTATCGTATTTTGCAGTGGTCGTCAGTACTCGCTGAAATGGGTAACCGATGATGATCTGACGTGTAGCACATGATGTAAAAAGCAGGATATCCAGCCCCAATTATGATCCGACGTGTAGCACATAATGTAAAAAGCAGGGTATCAGGGCTGCAAGCCCCCATGATGATCCAACGTGTAGCACATGATGTAGCCCCGATGATGATCCGACGTGTGGCACATGATGTAAAAAGCGGGGTATCGGGGCTGCTATAATTATATTATGTTATGTATAGTATTATGTGAGGTTATGTTAGGTTAGATTATGTGTGTAGTATTCTCAAAGGTAGGTTAGGGTAGATTAGGTGCGTAGCATTATATGAAAGGTTAGGTTATGTTAGATTAGGTGTATAGTATTATATGAGGTTATGTTAGGTTAGGGTAGATTAGGTGTGTAGCATTATATGAAAGGTATTGTATGAGGTTATGTTATGTATAGTATTATATGAGGTTATGTTAGATTATGTGTGTAGTATTCTCAAAGGTTAGATTAGGTGTGTACTATTATTCCATAGTATAATTCAAAGGCATTTTCAGTTATTTACTTTCATTCATGCAAATTTGCTGCAAGTGTAAAATCGCCGGTAATTTTATTTACCAGAGTTGGCAACCCTAAACATACATCGCAAAATCTCATTATGTCCAAAAATTGACATTCATTTTTTACTTTGGAAGCACAGATTTTTTTTTTTTTTTTTTTTTTTTTTTTTTGCGAATTGTTTACTGAATAGAATTGTGTAAATTTAATTTATTAAGCGTGATATATTTATTAATTTGTGCTTTGTGAAGTTATTGCATTTCTCTGTTTAATATGATGAGTTAAAAAATGCAAAGAAAATCAGTTATTATAATATTATTACCTTGTACATAGCAAGATCGATTATTCAATTGATAGGATATTTTATGAGGTTGTCATGACTGAGATATCTATTGTCAATTGCTTTTATTTCTCAGAAGGCCTTGACTGACGGGTATATAAGGACCGGTGCTCTTAGGGGTGGATGTCGGGGTTTGGGATGGCTCACAAGCAACTAAATATGTTTAGTGTAAAACTGGCCTCTGTCTCTATAGTGGGCGGGACATAAGTAACATTCACCTAATGTGGTATGTTAGATATACTAATAAATTTACTCTATATTCTCGTATGTTGCTGTATGTAATAAAAATCCTGGTAAAATTTCAATGTCACAAGATATTAATGGTAACCACACTTAACAAGAATTAAGGAAAAAAAAAACAAAAAGTATGGTTGTCAAGTTTCAAACTCTGTGAAACTTCAGAGGATTAAGAAGTGTCCATTTTTTTAAATATCATTAAAAATATATAAATAATGACATACTCGATATATCGTATTAATAATTAGGCCTATATTAGATACCATGTGTATTATAATTATTTTTGTATACTGTATGATTAGGAAATCGTTTTCCATTTATTTCCTTTTATTCTGTGATTGAAGTAGTGGCCAGCTGTATTGGTTCTGGGGATAGTACATGAGCTTTCTATTAAGCAGCCCATGGTTCGATTCCCCAACGGGACTGTGGAAGAGATTGTACTGTAAGTCAGTACTGGACTGTAAGTCAGTGTCAGAGGAGAAGATTACGAAGAAAGAAGCTTGGAGTTGTATGATACATTTGTTAATTTATTTCCTCTACAATTCTGAAATAAGGATTAAATAGTTTGTCCATTCTTTTGTTAAATTTAAGAGAATATACTTATCAATCTTAACATCAATATGATCAAAATAAAATGAAAATATTCTCTACATTAAGAAAGAGATATGATATTGTTATTTGCCTTTTGTGATGTCGTTTGAATTAATGTTTCTCGATATATTTCTGTATCACAAAATCACTTGCGGATATTCTGATAGTACAGTTTTACAGTGTAGCAATCAGTGGTAGCATATACTGTGAGAAATTTTGAAATAAGGAAGATTGTGTGTTCGAATACGCCCACAATTGAGAAAATGTTAGACTTTGGCATGAATATTTATGTGCCTGCATCGTTATTGAGAATTTTTGCTATTGATAAATCATTTACTCTGTTTTCTCTTAAAATATGTGTAAACTATCAAGGGAATTTCAAACTGTTTGTCCATTAAGAAGAGATGTCCCCTATTGAGAGATGCCCATTAAGAGAAGTTTAGTGTTAATATATTGAAATAATTACGATGTTTCTTCTTGTAGGAATACGAAAAACAATATGCAATTTTGTTAATAAATACTACCCCTTAAAAGGACACATCTGCAAAAGTAAGCAATTTCTTCTGGAAATAGGAATATATGCAATCAGGATGTTTTTCCATCGAAATATAGTGTTGTATGCAAAATCAAATGCTTGCATATTTTTCAAGGAATTTTGCTGTTGCATAAATCACGGAATATTATATGCAACTTGAATTTTGTATATTAATTCAGGCTGTAATAATCATATTTTGGCCACTGTCGATGTATAGATTGTTGGTTTAGACTACCCACGTTTGCATACAGTAACAGTAACCAAAAAACTGAGTTCTACAGTTTTCTATCTGGACTGTTATTTCTTTAATATTGAACTCAGAAATGTTTGTAGATTATCTTTTATAACGAGATTTAATTTTTAGGTGACAGCAAAGGTTACGGTTTCGTGGAATATACAACAAAGGAGGCAGCTCTGCAGGCGAAGAATATGCTGGATGGAAAACAAATAGAGAATTGGATACTGTGCTGTGATTGGTTGGACTCGAGTCACATCACATTTGACTCCCTCCATTCCAAGTGCCTCTATGTAGATAAACTACCCAAAGACTTCCGAGACATGGGCGAATTTAGGAAAGTGTTCAGTTCAGTTGTAAATCCACCATACTGTCAGGTGAGTATTAATTTCGTGTCATGATTCAAATTGTTACAGCCCTTTTCTTAAAATGTAGGAAAAAAAAAAAACTTTAAGTGATTTAGCACTACTTCTCAGTTGTGAATTCAATTTCTCTAAAGGAGTTTATGACAAACGTGGAGTATTAGTGAATGCCCCAGAATTGTTAAACACGTTGGATCGCATTCATAGTTCTTATTATAAAATTCTATGAGAGAATTACAACCTTAAAATGGCATACTTAGCAGTGGCGTATACTGGTTAAAGGGTTTGGGCTACCGCTGACCCTATTATTACACAAAATATATCTAACAATTACTTTAATTGTAATTACTATGGTAAAACTAATAATACAAAATTATTACATTATGTTATATTATAAACTTTTTCTTTTGTAATTTCCTTGGGCTACCGCCGGTAGCCCTGGTAGCCCGCAAAATACGCCCCTGACACTTAGCAATTTTATTTTGTAATGAAATTGATTATTATTCTGTGCAAAGTCATTTGAAGCTGTGCATTTCTGTTTTACAAAAGAAAGCCATAAGAATAATGACTGGTGTGAATAAATGTACAGGCCACTGGCATGGCTGAGTCAGTTAAGGCACTTGCCTGCCAGTCAGTTGCGGGTTCGATCCCCGCCTGGGCTGATTACCTGGTTGGGTTTTTTCCGAGGTTTTTCTCAACCGTAAGGTGAATGCCAGATAATCTATGGCGAATCCTCAGCCTCATCTCGCCAAATACCATCTTGCTATCACCAATCTCATCGATGCTAAATAACCTAATAGTTGATACAGCGTCATTAAATAACCAACTTAAAAGAAATAAAAAATAAACGTAGACTCTATAAAAAGATTTTCTATAATTCAGAAATCTTAAACTTACCTTGTGAGTACATTCTTTGCCTAAATATTCACAACAGTCATGCCTTTTATTAAACTGATGAATGTTTATGCTTGTAAATGAAATTACTGGTTGTCTATACTGTATATTAATTATTATGTATTACATATTTTTTAATAATCTTTTGCTTGTTCCAATCTCAAAGCTATAAGGCTAATGCAAGATTCATAGACTACAATGAAGGACGTAAATTAAAAGATTAGAGTATTTCATAATTCTATTTGTATTTAACTGTAATGATTTTCTGATATATGTGTTTGGAAATTTTGCAACAGTGCTTATTCAGCAAGCTTCAGAAAGAAAATTGTATATATTTCATTTCTTCAATATACTTTCTCCTTATACACATTCCATTTTCTCAGTATACATTCTCCTGATACACATAATTTTTTTCTATTTATCACGTAGTCTGGATATTAATTGTTACATATGATTCGGACTTTGAAAATTTTCCGAAATTATTAAGAAGTGAAATTTAATTTTACTACATAATACAAATCGTACATTGTCAGAGGGAACAGTGCCCATGCAAAATTTAATACATAAATGTAATACAAATCTGGAATAAAATTACTCATTACTTATTGTAGGACTATTAGAATACCATATGTAAAATTTCAACTGAAAATCTTTTCTTTCTTGAAATGGCACCAGAACTCTCGAGCAATAAACTCGTTATGTTGCTAGATAAACATCCTCAAGAATGCCTTTCAGATCTCCATTTTTATGTGTAGAAGCATTTATGGAGATTTCCTCTGCACCTCTTTCCCAATGTGCGTATCTACTATTGCTTTCATTATAATAGACCATAGAAAGTGCCATAGAAAGTGATTGTGAACTTTGCATATTCAATATCAGGTACTTGAATTTTACTTAATTCACTCAAACATCCCCATGATGGGAACTGGATCTCTTGTGGGATTCCGTTAAGGGAAATGGACGAAAAAAAAAAGAACCTACCATCAAGTGTCATATTTGGTCACCACAAATTCTACTTGTATCCACGCGGAATCGAACCCGGGTCACCTGCCTTGAAAACCAATGTTCTAGCCATTCAGCAAATAGTGCTCCATGATTGTAAAATTTGCAGCAAGTTCTTAGTTGTAAAAAATATGTTCGTATTGAAATCCCTCCTGTATAGGTATAATTTTTAAGAAATAAGCATGACGTGTTCAAGTGACTTTGATGGAAATAGGCTAGTAATTCTTACTTTGCTATGAATCTTCCAGTAATTTTTCAATTGAAACTGAGATATAAAATAACTCGACCAATGTTAGAAAGTCGGATTCATTACAAAAATGACATAGCTGCTGCGACAAAATTTTACGTAAGTTGGTACACAAAATATAGCAGCATATTTAGCAGAGGAATCCTTTCATTGGCAACATTGCTATAGTTGTGAAACAGAGGAAAAGAATACAGATTATAAATGCGGAGATGTCTCGTAAGTGAATATGAAATCTTAATGCGTGGGTTACATAAAATTTTTGTACATAATTAGTCTTTGTGCATATTTTGACATCAACTTTCCTGAGGGGAGAAAAATATGTTTTGACATGATAGGTTTACACTGACGTCATTCATGGTACCATGGAAACAGAAGTGTAAGATGAACCTTGTGTCTCGTGGTTTTCCACTTGGTTCATCTTGCTCTATTTTCTGTTTAATGTCCCTTAAATTTCTTAAAAGAATGGTTAAAACCAGAGTGAGACAAGTGGCCAACAAGTCTGGAGTTCAAACAGATTCTTTCTCATATCCCCAAATTCCCTTGCAAGGATGAACAATCATGTACCTTTTAATTATGTCTCTTTCAATTTACCTTCTTCCATTGTGCAATTATGTCATTTCACGTGGTTCATCTAGCTTAATTATTTAATTTGTGTATAGGGTGTACTCATGCTGCCTGTGGTAGCATTTATTTAATACTTAAATCTACCCTTATCTAACCTAAAAATTATGTATGTACCAAGAATAAATATGTTTTATAGGATCCAAAGGTTTTCATAAATCCCCTTTCACTTTTCTTATTCGGCCTATTCTATTGGAAAGTATCAGAATGTAGCAAAAGTACAACCTTAAAATTTGATAAATTGTTACAAAGTTTTAAATAGTTAATGAAAATAACAATAATAAATAAGTTGATAAAACTTCAGAGCAGAGATGTTATTATTACATTGTCATTATGACCTAGAATTAAAATATGCATGAAGTAAATAAATACATAAATAAATAATTATATGTAACTAAAAATGTATCCTGTTTGAACAGATTGCTCTGAAGAATGGTTGTCCACAAGACTGGGGTCTCGTTGAATACAGCACAAGTGATGACGCAGAGACTGCACAAACAACACTCAATGGTTTTACACTTCATGGCCAGAACATACGCATCTGCTACTACATACCTGGTGTCAGGGCCATAAATTTATATCTCAAACTCCTGAATGATTCGGTAAGACACTTTCTGAGATGTAATATTTTGTTTCAGTTTATATACAAAGAAACACATAATTGTTTGTGCACACAGACAAGAGAAATTTTGAAATTATTTCTAACGAAAAACTTGTGAAATATTTAAATTAAAATGTGTCTCAGTGAAATGTACAGCAGCGTACGTATAGGCCAGTTTTTGTCAGATGCTTTTCCTATTCACTGAGGGCTAAAGCAAGGAGATGCACTATCACCTTTACTTTTTAACTTTGCTCTAGAATATGCCATTAGGAAAGTTCAGGATAACAGAGAGGGTTTGGAATTGAACGGTTACATCAGCTTCTTGTCTATGTGGATGACGTGAATATGTTAGGAGAAAGTCCACAAACGATTGGGGAAAACACGGAAATATCTTGGAGCAACAGTAACAAATATAAATGACACTCAGGAGGAAATTAAACGCAGAATAAATATGTGAAATGCCTGTTATTCGGTTGACAAGCTTTTGTCATCTACTCTGCTGTCAAATAATCTGAAAGTTAGAATTTATAAAACAGTTATATTACCAGTTGTTCTGTATGGTTGTGAAACTTGGACTCTGAATTTGAGGGAGAAACAGAAATTAAGGGTGTTTGAGAATAAGGAAAATATTTGGGGCTAAGTGGGATGAAATTACTGGAGAATGGAGAAAGTTACACAACACAGAACTGCATGCATTGTATTCTTCACCAGACAATTAGGAACATTAAATCCAGATGTTTGAAATGGACAGGGCATGTAGCACGTATGGGCAAATCCAGAAATGCATATAGTGTGTTGGTTGGGAGGCCGGAAGGAAAAAGATCTTTGGGGAGGCCGAGAAGTAGATGGTAGGGTAATTTTAAAATGTATTTGAGGGAGGTGGGATATGATTCTTATAGATTCAAAATCTCCTATATCTACTTTCACAAATTAAAAGATTTTGACAGTAACTGATGGCAAATAGAAGAAATTTTTAACCTAACAGTGACTTTTAACAAACCTTTTGCTTTAAATTCATTGGCTATTTGAATTCACACTACATAAATAATTAGAATTCATTCTTAGCAAGCAATATGTGGGCATATCTCAATTATGAACAAAATGGTTTTTAGAGTGTTTTGAATAGAGAGGATTCATATGATGATAGAGACTGGATTAATCTTGCACAGGATAGGGACCAATGGTGGACTTATGTGAGGGTGGCAATGAACCTCCGGGTTCCTTAAAAGCCGTAAGTAAGTAAGTAATGACTAAATTGAGTGGGAAGTGTTCTGTAAGAGTTTCTGCTGCATTTTTAATATAATTATACCACATTATATGTGAGAGGAGGTCGAGTGAAATTTATTTCTTATGGTATGATATTGACATATCTGTGCTATTTACTTCTAGGGCAACAAAGGGAAAGCCACAGGGTTAT
The DNA here is from genome assembly GCF_040183065.1 of Periplaneta americana. Lineage (NCBI taxonomy): Eukaryota > Metazoa > Arthropoda > Insecta > Blattodea > Blattidae > Periplaneta > Periplaneta americana. The sequence continues at coordinate 115,299,962 of NC_091126.1, read as the reverse complement.
TACCAGATCCACCAGCACCTGCTGTATTCCAACAGTTGCAGAATCTGGCCAAGCAGAATCCTGTGTGTAAGTATTCCACCATTGCTCAATTAAATATCATTGTCAGTGGTGTCATTCTGATTTTTTTAACAACTGGCACTCTCTACTAACTATCGCAAATTTCATAATTATTATAATACCAGAAATATTAAATAAGTAAATAATAAGCGACTATTGCATAACTGTTTGTAGAGTAATTAAAAGAAAATTCACAACCCCAACAAACTAGCTATGAAACTCTGACAACACTGACATATTGTTTGAAACATCCAAAGATGCACTTTCATCCACTGTTACATCAATTCAATTTAACATTAAATGTTTAGCACATCACCATCACTTCGTAGCAATGTTGTATTGCATTTTTGGTCCATGGAAAATACTCACCTTAAAGAAAACTTCTAATTGTGACTTTGCTACAAACCACCAAAAATACAATATGGTGTTGCTATTATATGAAGGAAAGTACTTTTTCTTGGACCAAGAATGCAATATGGCGTTGTTACGAAGTGGTAGTGATGTACTGAACATTTACTAATTTAACTTTACCATTACAGAACATCAATGACTGTATAATTTATTTTATTTTTCTTAGATACACCACTACTACCACTACTCAATACTTCAACTCTCTAATGCACTGCATACTGTAGATTGTTCTCTGCGAATTAAATTCAAACATAAGTGCAGCATAAATGATACTGAACACTACCAGCCCAACAAGCAATAACGCATTCAGAATTGTCAGTATTCTTAATTAAAATATGATTTATTATATTAAACTGGAATAAAACATGTAGGAGCTGTATTTAAAGAGGAAAACAAGGCCTAAGTATTTTATTAATGTGATTGCTAACGTATTTTGTAATTAAAGTCCATTATTTTTTTTAATTTATGATTTGAATACTATGTTTTATAGTTTCATACATGCGATTTTATAATTGAATGGGGAAAGGGTAGACAACTGCTGAAGTAATCACAAATGGATTTCAAGGTTACAGGCCTGTTCTGCTCCTGACTGCCTGCATACTTGGATGGGAAACAACAATGCATCAATGAATATGATCACTTCGAGCTCTATTGTCACTTATTTTTTCATTATGTTTATTGCAGTATTAAAAAACCACAGAATTTCGTGTTAAAGTAATGTTCTTTTCTGTAGAGAATCTGGTTGTTAGACTTAAAATTTAAACGTGTTATTAACATTTTAAGTCTAAAAATCAGATTCTGTTTTCACGAACTGCTTTTATGAACTGCGACAAATTTGACAAACAGTTCAGTTGAACCTGTGCGAACCAGCTGAATGACACCACTGATCATCATCATCATCATCGTGCTGTTTAGATAGTCTCTCCAGGTGCATCAAGGACAAGACACTTGTGGTTTTAAATAAAAATATTTAGTTAAGCTGAAATTGGTCTTCACAATAATAAAAAAAATCATACATAAACTGAAATTCTTACACCTGATTCTGTCAAATGTTTTCTATTCTCTCTTCATACATTTCCTTTAATTGTATTTTAATATGTCTAAATTAAATATACCGTAGTAACTGAGACATTGGCTAAATAAATTTTAACTTATTTTTAATACATATTTCAGCATACTTGGAAACCACATTTTGCTCTGTAAATATTTATTATCATAAACCATCTTTCTTAGCATTAATTGTTGTATTATTTTTTACAGTTGCCCAGAGCCTTCAAAATATTATCTGGACACAAATTCAGGCATTGCAGAATGGAGGAGAAAACGGAAAGAAGTTAGGTGCCAGTGGTCCACCCAGTAAGGGGAAGTCTGCAAGTGGTTCAATATGCTCGGGCCCCAGCTCAGGCGGCTCCTCAACTTCAACAGGACCCGTGGCAGAAAATGCCCAAGCAGCTTTAGTGATATTACTGGCCGCGCAGATGCAGGCACAGATGGGAAACAATCACCCATCACTTCTGGGAAATCCACAGATGTTAGCAACGCTACAGAATCTAATCAGGCAGTATCAGGGTGCTCCAGGGCAGGGACCAGGACCAGGACATGGAGCAACTCCATCGGCACCAGCTCCCAATCTGATGGCCATGCAAGCACCACCCCCACCTTCACATTTCCAGTTTCCACAGAATCATGCCAACTTTCCAGACGGAAGAAAAGTGCTGCACAATGGTGGAATGAAAAACGGATTTTTGAAGCCAAATCAACCACAGAAAGTAAGTTTTAATAATTTTTTGAAAGTATATGATTATGTATTTGCTTTAAGTTTAGATTCTTATAGTTGCAACAATTAACAGCATTTAGTTCCCTTCAAGAAAATAACAAATGTTATCTTTAACCCATATATGCCCGTAACTTTTATTTTTGAAAAAAGTCTTCATTTTCACAAATGTTGCTTCTTTTAGTCATAGTAAGAGAATGACAATGCAAAATCTCCGCGTACATAATCATTAGTGCCCATTTAACCGTGGGTCGAAAACGACCCTGTGGGCACATGAACAACCTTTTCATGCATATTATAGTAAACTCATCATAACGAGTATTTACTAAATCTGTTGGACATAATTAATAAAAAAATGACTCCTTTGCTTAATATAACTCAAAAATTTATTATTAGGGCCTACACTTATATTTTGTGTATACAAATACACAGGGACATATGTACAAAACTACTATGCATATAAACTATCTCTGTTACTCAGAAATTCCAGGTGGGTGCTATGTAATAGGGCGTATTTACTAAGGTTGTTGAACATAATTTAGTCAACCTTTTACATATTTGATATAATAGGAATTTGTTTATTACTGTTAGAATTCAGTTTTTACAAAATATATATATATATATATATATATATATATATATATATATATATATATATAAAACAATAAATTTACAAAACTACTACTACCAATGAAAAAAAAGTTTTGTATAACTATAGCATCCTAAACCAAACAAAATATTACTGGTAACCACTAACCAAATAAGTGCTGCTTTCATGAACTTACAAAATCTTTGTTTTGAACAATTTCATTGCAATCTACAGACTCCTTATTGACAAAAAGATCAGCTGGAGCCTCAAGTTGGCGATGGCACAGAGATTGTTACAATCTTCGTCAACTGAATTGTCACCAGTTTCATTACCGTCATCTTCAGGAGGTTGTAGAACCAATCGATATCTGAAATATTTTCTTGAGAAAATACTCTCTCAGGTTCTTCCAGTATTTCGAAAGTGGTAAGACTCTTTTTGTGAGATTTGTCGTAATTATCTCTAAAATAAGGGGAAACAAATGTCTTACAAGAAAACATTCTGATGGATGCAGATAAAAAAAAAAGTTAATTAATTTCTTTCACCATGTTAATAATCTCAAAAGAAGTGCTTATACAAATTTTGGCCACTCAACCGCAATTATGAGGGCTGTAAAACAATAAGTTCGCCAGGGGAAGTTAACGGAAAAAAAAAACATGATTTCATTGGAAAAATTTATTTGAACAGACAAAGAATTAGTAGAGCTATTTTTCAACATATTCTCACCGGAATTGAGATATTTGTCATATCATGGGATCGACAGAGACTTGCAAATGGCTATCAAACGCTGGTTCCGATTCCAAGCAGTTGACTTCTACAACACAAAGATACAAAAATTTACCTCATGGTGTGACAAATGTACCAATTCCAGTTGGCGATATGGTGCCAAATAGAGCAACAATTGCTGTATCTGTTTCAATAAATCTTTCCATGCAATTGTGCTTTTTTGCTGTAAACGGCCCCAGGGAAAATTACTTTCTGGACAGCCTCGTAATTGTGGTCGAGTGGCCAAAATTTGTATAAGCACTTCTTTTGTCATTATTAACATGGTGGAAGAAAAAAAATTAACTTCTTTATTTGCCCTTATCAGAATGTTTGCTTGTTAACTGTGTTAGAGGGATAGTAGTTTTCCCAAAAAGTTACTTCACATATTTATAAATCGTAAATGTTTCGTAAATTTTCATAGGGAATATGAAAGTAGAGAAAATCTGCTCACAATAATTATCAATAATAATAATAATAATATTAGAAAATTTAGCAAAATGTACGAAAGGTTCCCTATCTGCCCATAGGGTCGAAAACGACCCACGCCATATTTCTTACACTATTACGCCTCTACTGAATACAATTCATGACTCCACCTCATGTAATCATATTGGTTACTGCTTGCCCTATATAATAAAACAATAACAGAACTAAAATACTTAACAATGAAGTGTCTACTTACATTTATTTGTTGACGTGCATTGTAACCAAACTGAAGTGTTACACATTTTCAGTTAAAATGGATTGCAGAGAGTTACAAGGGAACAATTGCACAAACAAAAGTGTTGCCAATATATTATCGAACACATAATGATGGTGTCCAACCGAAAATTTAAACAAATATTAAAGGAACCGATAAAAATATGACGTGGGTCGTTAACGACCCTGTGGGCATATATGGGTTTATTAATCCGTGGTGTGATAGCCCATGAAGACCCAAGGCCGACTGCTGGCCTCACGCACGTGCCTCAGCAGAGGTGAACGATCATGTAGCCAGCTGTTTAGCTGGTTGGACACCAGTCTCACACACTGGTTGAAATTTCATGATAAAATTCCTTCCTCATGAGGACTCGAACTAGGATTCGTTCTACATGTTACCATTAGTTTTGTAAAATGTTAAAAAAGCAGTTTCTACACATTCAAATATTTTTGTCAGCATACTCTGCTCTCACATGTGCATATAAGACCTTTTATTTTTCTTAATTTTTTATTGCAGAAATCTAAAATGCACAAGCTAATTCAGATAATAACACAAACTAATGTTGAGGAATATTACAGTTGTATATTATATACATAGGCAGAGAGAGACCCCATTTCATTGGGGGGTAAAGCAAAACCATAGAATCCCTATATAATAGGTTATGGGGGATATCATTTACCTCTTCTTCCCGTTATAGCTTGACCATGGTACATTGCAAGTGCACAAAGGTGGCCTTCTTTCATTGTGTTTTGTGTGAAAGTTTTCACTCGTTTTAGAGTAGAGAAGCACCGTTCTGCCTCTCTGGTGATTATCAGAATGGTCACTATGATCTTCAAGAGTTTAACGCTCTCAGGAAAAGCATTCACCAAATTGTTTTCATAAAGACAGTTCAATAAAGTTACCACACAGGATGCTTTTACAAAATCTGTTCGGCCATATAGCACATTAAGTTCATGACGCAGTTCTTTAGGATTCAAATTAAACCAACAGCTATTTTCATTAATTGATGAACTAGTGGACTTACTCGTGTTAAATATGAAATATCTGTCTGGCTTACAGCTGTTTCAGTGCTTCACGCACCATCATCAGAGCCTACTAGATCGCTGCGTCATCTCGAATTTCTCTGCCTATTAGGAGGGTGTGTTTTATTGTTGGAAGTTGTTGAATTGTGGAGTCGAATAGTGTGTGTGTACTGAAATTGATCTGTGTGTTGAGGATTTGATTGGGGTGTGTTTTAGTGTGTTTGTATATTTCATATTGTTCCAGTGTGTTGAATTTTTGGTTCTTGGGTTGTGTGTATAGGATTTCCATGTCTGTATTTATGTTATTGTATGTATGGTTAGTATTGGTTATGTGATCGGCGTATGTAGATGTATTGTGTCCTCTGGTTATAGCTTTAATGTGATCTTTGTAGAGTGTAGCGTGTTAAAAGTGGTGTACGCAAGATTCAAAATGGCGCTATTTTCAGTTCATTATCAAGGAAATCAATGCAATATCTTGGAAACAATGAAGGCTCAAACAACTTTGCCACCGACAGATGATCACTAAATAGAAAATGATCATTGATTTGAGTCGTGATTATATCACAAACTTCTTTCGTACACATCCTCTGAGAGTCCATAAAAGATCCCGTTTAGTACTTGGTTGTTCCCCTTCACAGCGATTGCCTATATCAAGTGAAGCTCTGACTCACTGAACAGATGACACAAACTTAGATACATACTTCATTCTCTTTACAGAATCGATCTGTTTTTGCTGAAGTTCACTGAACAAAATGTCACAATGAGACATAACTTTCTTAAACAAATCTAACCAAAATAGGAAATCTTCATCTTTTAGGAAACTCTTTATTCCCATGGACTTATTCAGTGACTTGCAGTCATTGCTTTCGTCATCAATGATTTTATCCAGGCACTCCACTTCCTATTTATATTTGTGTACAGTAGTCACGCACCATGATTTGGAATTCCACCTGATCAATTGAGGGCAGCTGGGAATGCATTTATTCACAACCTCGTCAAGTACAGCGGTACGTTTAGGAGACTGAGAAAAAAAGGAAGAGATTCCTTCCAGATTACTAAAGAAAATTCACACTTGCTTATTCCCAGTTACACAGTGTTCAACAATAACAATTTAACTGATGCACATAGCAGTGAATAAAATGGGCAAACTTTCATATCTTTCTCTAACCTTCACTTGAACCCCACCATTTTTCCCGCTCATCACTGGACATCCATCATAACTCTGAGCAATGAACTTTTCAGGCGTCTCATATATTTTCATTTTTTCTAGCTCATTGAAGATGGCTTCACTTACACCTTTTGCACTATTATTTTTTTACTGGACGAAACTAATGACTCTTTCATTTATACTCCCCAATAGTTCGTATCGAACTATGAAAACCATCTGTGACAGTTGCACTGTCAGTAGTTTCATCAACTTCGATAGCTATATAATCAGTCTGTGATAATTCAGTTCTAATCATATTAAGACAAATCTCGTAAATTGAATCCATTAATTCATTTAGAATAGTTTTTGAGAGACCCAAGAACACACGGTTTTCTGTTCTTTCGATGTGCTGCTTCAGAACACTATGTAATTCTGACATGAGACTAACCAGCCCACGAAAAATTCCAGAATTGTTGGAATTTTCAGTTTCGACATGCCCCCTTAAGGTGAGCTCAAACTTGCCACAGAACTTAATGCAATCTATCAGTTTGCCTAGTATATATCGGTTCTTAAATAGATTTTCATTGTATTATTTTTTTTTTTTACACTTAAGCGGTAAGCACTATCTAGCTGACACCTAATTTCTACAATTCCTAGTATCGAAAATTCAATAAAACCGTTTAGGTGTTTTTCACTTGAATTATGTTTCTTTACTTTCGCATGAAAATTTTTAAAGTCTGTAATCCCAGTCTTCGTCCAATGGCTGTCATTAGAATTTGTGACAAGGCACGTGAAAGAAAAGATTGCATTTTTCATTTCACATCCACACACCCACTCAGCTGCATTATACAATGCTCAGTTAAAACTACGAGTATAATCCCCTCGTGATTTGTACTGTTTTTGTTCTTGAACAATTTTAGGTTCAGGACGAGACGCACCAAGTTCCTTCACTTTTAATCTAGTTACATGGTCCAAACTTTTTCCCGATATATTACACACACGATTCATTGTTCTCAAATAAATATTCGCAAACAGTTCTCAGTTCTCACAATCAGAAGTTCACAACCACATACAATGCCGATACTCATATTACGAAGGACAAGCCAAAACTAATTCGCGTATTTGCATTTCCATTACGTTTTCCTGTTGCTGACGGATGTTTGAAAAACTTTCACTTTATGGGATACCAGTTGTGTCAAAGGATAACTAAACGACTCCATTTTATCATCGCAATGTTATCCTAAAATGTTAATTAGGCCTATGACCTACTGTAAAATGAATGAGAAAGCATCCATAAATGAGGCAATTTCATTCCTAAGTGCGAGAAAACTTTCCAGAACTTTTCCTCGACTTAACCATCTTACCTCGGTGTGGTAGAGTAAATCTCCATACTCACTGTTAATATTATCAAGTAGTGCCCTGAACTCCCTGTGATTAAGTCCTTTAGACCTTATGAAATTAATTGTTCACACAACAACATCCATTACATTGCTAAGGTTAATATTTTTAGCACATAAATTTTCTTGGTGCAAGATGCAGTGCACCAGTATAAGTTCCTTTTCAGTATTTAATTCTTCCCTTTTATGTTGTACCAATGCCACAGCCCCCTGTTTATTTCCACACATAGCCAGCGCTCCATCGGTAGCTAAAGACACCATCTTCTGCCATGGAAGTTTGAATTGTTCCATTGTCTCCTTGATACAAGACTTGCAAATATCGGCTCCAGTAGTAGTATGTTTCACTGGCACAATATTTAACAGTTCTTCTCGTATTTCAAGTCCTTTATTGACAGCCCTAGTGTAAATTAAATTATGGTTTATTTAACGACACTCGCAACTGCAGAGGTTATATCAACGTCGCCGGTGTGCTGAAATTTTGTCCTGCAGGGGTTCTTTTACATGCCAGTTAATCTACTGACATGAGCCTGTTGCATTTAAACACACTTAAATTCCATCGACCTTAGCCGGGATTGAACCCGCAACCTCGAGCATAGAAGGTCAGCGCTATACCAACTACACTACCGAGGGCGACTCTCTGATGTAAGTAGCAAGTTGGGCAGTGTGGTTAATGTCATTACTCTCATCTATTGCAAGAGAATACGCAATGAATGATTTAGAAATTTTTGACAGCTGGCTTTCAACATCGTCTACAAGATCCTGTACACGACATAAACTGACTGACTGATAATAATCAGGTAAATGCTCTGGACTTAATTCTTCAGCTGCATCAATTAAATATTGTTTTGCAATCTCACCTTCACTGAACGGTCTCATGTTTTTACCAATGCGTAATGCTCTTTTGTAGCTCACTGTAACAACACTAGCATGACCATTTGCATCTTCATTGTGCATTTTACGTTTCAGATTTTCAACAAGACAGGAGCATTCATTGTTTTTGTATTTATCAAACTCATTCGAATGACATAATGAGTAATGCCATTGTAGATTATATTTAGTTTTTTTGTATAAATTCTTTAGATAACACACTTAGCACATTGCTGCATCATTTTCTTCTATAAAAAAAACTCTCTTCCCATATATCTCGGAAAATTGTAGGTGTAGATGACTGTCACTCACTTCTGATGTTCCTGCCATCACATTACTCACTGATAGACTGTGAGTGTAAATATCAGGCACACAATAATACAGTGTCTGTATAAAGACAGTGTGGCCATACGAGACTTCAGTTGTGATTGGTCATTGCAGTCACGTGGTACGCGGCCGCCATTAAGTTTCCAAACATCGCTGGCGGGATAGCAGAATATGTAGTTAGATTCGTGTATTTTATGTTATAGATGGAGTGATTTATATGGTAATAGTGCAAAATGGTAGGCTGTTTTATAGTAAACACCTAAACAGAGAACCAAACGAACAAAGGAAGTGAGGTTCCCTTTAGAAACAACTACCTGAATTTTCTAAAGAACACGGGTCTCTTGATTTACAGCGGTCAGAGATCCCGAACTTAAATTTACTACTGAATGACAGCTGTTATACTAACCTACTTTGTATGAACATCTGGTAGTATGAAAGCTCTTTAAAGTAAAGTAGGGCTAAATTTAGAATTGTTTATCCAAATAAAAATATGAAAATAAACCAAAATAATGCTCGCAATTATCTTTAAATTAATGCATGTGTACATTACTTTAATTAATAATATTCTACATTTAATAAGCAAAGAACCAAACAGAAATAATTAATTGGTATCGTCTTGCAGATTCATTCTTAATTACACGGTTATATCATGAACGTAATATTGTTAAACTTGTTAAATTAACGGCGACTTTATGCCAAAACTAGTCTCTAAGATAAAGTACCATAATACTGTAGTTTCATTATTTTACACAGTGAATTTCAAAAGTTGTTAATTTAACAAGTTTAACAATTAGATTAGTAATATGTACCTAAGTGTTAAAAGTGTATAATCATAATCAAGAACGGATAAAAATAATAAGTTTTTGAACATTGAACTCACCAATTTCTGATGCAGCATTGTTGTCCTCCATGATACGTCTTGAAATTAAATCACTATTTAGTCTACACATGGGAATTAAATCACTATTTACATGTAAGTCTTGAAATTAAATCACCATTTACGTCCTAAATTTCATTTAAATATATATTGTATAATTATGTAGCCCTACATATAATATTTACAAAAGGAAGATGATTTATCGTCAGTTCAACACATTTTGAAAAATACATCATCTACGGTTGATATTATTAGCTATTAACCCAGCCCATAAAATTTCTGCTCTTTTAACAGAAGTATTCGCGTCGGTATGCACATTCCTACTTGGTTGTGAATTGCACTGAAACAAAGTAGCTGCCCATGAGCAAGTCCTTTGACAGACTTCAAATATTTCTCAGTATTTGAATGTTCCCTCAAATTACTCAATTTCGCCACAGTTTCCCATTTACACGCTTTGCAATATGCTTTATTCGTCACCCCTATTACAGGTCATATCCATCCTTTGAACATAGAATCTTGTTCCCATTCCCCCCTATACTTTGTTGTCGAGATTTTAGTTTCAATTTAGATTCACCACGAATTAATTTCTTCTTCTCGGGAGTCTGTACACCTCTTCTTCTACGCGTGGAGTCACATACACTCTCCGAAGAACTCATACTTAGCACTATTGTAAGACACTGCACATTGACAAACTATCACAAAAGTGGCATAACGTAGGTCAAGATTAACTAAGTGAACTCGACTGATTTTTCAGACAGACTGAGGCTAAAATATAAAAAAACGATGGGCATAGAAGGGATGAAGAAGGGTGGGGAAAATATAAAATTTAAGAAAAAAAAGTTTATGTTAAAAATTGCAGTTCAAGAGTTCCTTTAAAAAACAATAAAAACGAAACCTTCAAAGCTAAAAAAAAATACTGTAGGATCTTTTGTCCCAGACTGACGGCCTCACTGGGCAGCCCATTCAACGTTTCTGCTTAGAAAGTTGACTCTATTACTTATCTCCAGAAAAAATATACAGAAATAGCGTTTGCATTCTTCCTCCTTTTTTACGCCTTTATCCATAGCTTCTCAGGGACAGGAATAATGCGAAACAACCTCTATTCCTTTTTGTGAATCGGCTTCTTTAAACCTTCAAACATATCAAACGTGTACTGGTAACAAGAGTTTCACTTCTTGACCGGGCAGTCCTTTCATGGGTTTGTTTATAAATTGAGACCGGTCCCTTTTTTATGACTTTATTCAGAAATCTTTCCAAGAGATTGTTCAAAAAAATTCTCCATCCTACCTTTCCACTTTTTATGAACCTGCTTTGAACTTGCCTTCCTAAAAATATACCATCTCTCACGCAAACTTAAGAAATTGAATAATATTTGATTGTGGTCAGGTGGTCGAGTCTCGAAACGGCTACATTTTGTCATCAAGCTACAGCCGTCTGGCTACCAGCTACGGGTCCTTAAATCCTTCAATGTTTAGCCGGTTCCAGCTACGGTTGGCAACGCTGCAGCTCGCCAACTTGTCTAGCATAACCTAAATTTCATTATGTACTGCTATATTATATCACTGCCAATTATAATAAAACACCTGCCGAATTACCTTTGCTAATGCATTCAAGCACTATATGTGACAGAAAAATGTTTGAAAGAAAGGGAGAACATCATATAAATATATTCCAATTACGATTCTTTCATTAGTTCCATAGGAACATATGCTCGTCATGGACTCTTAATGGCGGCGGTGGGTGTGAACTGTGCTATTGTCCACACTGTCTCCGTACAGACACTGTACACAATAAGAGCCGTAGACGCCCCCAAGCAACCTCGACAGGTAGCAGTGTACAACTGTACTGCTCACAGTAGAAGCCATAAGCAGGCCTGTACACCCTCTTGTGACCTTGACTCGATCTGGCTGAGCCTGGTTTAGAGCAATACTATCGAAACTAGCAGCAGCAATAATGGTAGTTACTGTAGTATTGTTCTGAACTGTCGAAATTTAAGTATCAAAATACTGTATTGGGGTGCCATTTTAAATTTTAAAAAGTGGGGAGTTTGGAGAGGAAGTGAAACTTCAAATGCAAGTAACACTGATTTTAAACTACCTCCTTAATATGTAAATTAATGTGTTTTTGTTTACATTAAATGTAATTGGATTAAACAGTTATTTAGACCGGGAAGTTTTGAAATGAAAGCCCTGTATATATGCATATGGGCAGACACATACACGCAGATGTTTCTCACAGATTCTGATGAAGGAGCTGGAGCAAGTGAAACTTGTCAATTCCTTTCTTTTTATAAGAGTGTTGTTTAAAACTTTCAATTATTTATTTGGCTAAAAGATTGTAAGATAATACGAAAATTATCAGATTCCAAAGCAGAAATCCAGTCATTAGCTTCAACTACTTGTCCCAAAATGGAAAAAAAAAAAATAAAGAAAGAAATATAATGCATGATACAACAAATTCAGAGCGTGAGTAAAATTATAGTTCTACAGTGGATTCCGGCTCATTATGGAATAAGTGGAAATGAAAGGGCGGATTTGACCAAGAAAGAATCAAAACTCATACAAAAAGAAAAGAAGTTATTATCATATCACGCATATAATAAAAGAAGGAAACTGTACACAACTGTAGTTTTTAACTTCTAGAAGAAGAAAATAATTGTAGCTGACTAAGATTTTTCAAGGCATGGAACTTAATTCTAGAATTACCCCGAAAATCTTCTGCAGCCATATTTAGACTTATCACTGGTCATGACTACTTGAGTAAATTTAATAAAATTGTAATTCTTAATTCACCAAATTGCCTGCTGTGTAGTAAAGAAGAGAAAATGATCCTGGAGCATTTGATAATTAGGAAGCACTAAAATTATATAATGATGTCGTCTTTAAATATTGGAATGCAAGGAGGAAAATAACTCTTTTTTGTTGATATGTCCAGAGCATTAATTATATAAACATATATACTTCACTGGGTAATTATTTAGATTATGTAGCTCAGTATGATTGGCCTGTGAATAATGATGTTAGGAATGAGATCATTGCATGGAATTGTTTAATAATATCATGACAATAATTAGTTACGTTGGGTCCAATTAGATTTGTATCTGTGTATAGATAAATGAGCTCGAACCCTTCCAACATTTATTCTGTAAATTTAATTTCTCACTAGCCATAGGTTGGCCATATTGAGCTACACAATTATTCTTTATTGTTGTATGTATTGGAGAAATATTTCAGTTTTGTGGAGAATTCATACTCTCATAAACTTTCAGTAAATTTTACGCGTTATTTGACCTTACATTTCAGATATAAATGTACCTACATATTCTTATTAAGGAAAATGCTTGTTTAAACTTTAATAATATATTTTTTTCACAGAATTTTTTCCTTCATCTGAATGGTATTCGAAGTTGCCATTCAATATTAGCAGCACCCACATGTTCTCGTCTCAATAGATGTCAATGATGTCAATTTTTAAAAGCAACATTCAGTGATGTTTATCTGTCATATGATATACTGTAGGTAACGAAACCAATGTACACAGGAAATATACATAATTGTTAACACATTATGTTAAAAATCTACATAATGAAAGTCTGACTTCTTAGTAGGTGCAGTCATTGCTACTGCCCCATTCCCTGTGGGTGCCCCTAACCAGTATATCAAATACATTTTTTCTATTCAATTATCCTTCTGTTGTCGTTGTATTGTAATGATACGAATCGGCCACATTGTATTGTTTTGGTACATCTCGCTTTGGCCTAAAATAATGGCTATAAAATTTGTGGTATATATTGACATTTATATTTCTTATACACTTTAATAAGTTTATTTTCACTTGGTAATAAATATAATTATTAATTTGTATACTGTTATCATTTATTTTCATATCTGAAAAGTTCATGTCAAAATACATGAACATGAGTAATAAGATCAGTCGCAATATACCAAAATGATACATGGAATCTGAGAAAGTGTGTCGTATACATATTTTAGTGATTGCAATGTTCTTTTTTTAGCATTAATTTATTATTTATTGTTTATTTTCAAAATATCAAGTATAACTGTAAATAGATTGCACAATAATATATTCACCACATAACTTTCATTACTGGTACCAATTTTATTCTAAAACCTGAGACAAATATTCAGAAATAATAAAAAGAATAAAAACTACTAAATAAAGAATAAATGCAAAAATAAAGTGTAGTCAACTCAGAGAAACATGAAATATGTCAGTATTATACTGTCCATTACATTATCAGCCATCACTCAAGCAATCTTCTTTTTCTTGAAGTCGAGGATAACATTCTGTACAAACTGTGGCTGTATGGTCGCCACAGATACATCGTTTACAATTCTTGCAAATGGTCTTAGCCTTGTCTTCCGAGACATGTGACACAGGATGCAGAGATGCCATTTTGCATATGGAGTGGAATTTTTTTCTCTCATAGCTGGTCCGGCTTCCTCAGGAAGTTATTGTTCACATCAGATTCTTCTTCAATTTCACTTACTTCAGAATCAGAATTACCCATTCTTTCTTCTCCTGGCTCATCATCTGCATCTGTGTCATCTTCATCTTGAAAATCTTGTTTTAGTGCGGGATTTTCGTCCTCTACATTGTTATCATACATTAAATTTAGGAAAACGTTTAAATCGCCTGGATCTTCTAAATTATACATTTGCCTCTGGTTCAGTTACACTGTATGTCACAATGTATCAATCTGATACAAGACGCGTGCAGTCTCACACAGCCTAACAGCAAAAGCAGTTGAGTGACACTGACTTGTAATAAGTATGAAGATAGGAAGGTATTGTAATGGGAAAGCCGCAACAATGGAAATTAAAAAATTGGCGGTAGAAAAACGGACGCTTTTATCACTCTGATACATGCAACTAACAGAAAGTTAAAGGAAAATAAAAGATCCAAACAATTACTTTTGTGAGTGCCGTAATATCTATTATGCACATTCAAAACGAATTAATTCTTTATTTAGAATGCCTTGCAAGTTAGTTGTTATACTTGTTCATTGAGTCCCTTTAATTTTCGAAAACAAAAGTATTTTGCACCAAAATACAGAGGCAAAAAAATGGCACACTTTAAAAAAAATATCTAAAAAATTTCAAGCTAAATTAATCACATTATGCTAACGAGAATATCATCATAGCATTTTGGAATTTAATAAGTACACGTTTAAGAGTTTTATGACAACGACTTTTACACTAGTTTTGAGGAAATGAATGAAATTGTCCATTCTGCATGTTCATGGACAAATCAAAGATGGACTGCTTGCTGGCATGGGGTCAATGCTGGACATGTTGGTACCTATCACATTATGAATCAATTTCGGGTTTCCACCATGGTTGTATGATGATTTTTAAAACCTGCATCATTATAAATTGGTCATCATGGGCTGTTGTTTTCCATTTTCGGCAGATCCAGTCTTCCTGCAGTAACTTGGCATTTCTGTGAACTTTTTCACTGAGTCTCTAATGATTGAATACAGTGCACCTACAGCAGCAACAACAGCATAGCGAAAACTGCAACCATCGTCGATATGGGCAATAATTTTGTAGCTTTTGCTTTCAGTAGAATTCTTGCAAACTAATTTAATTCTGAAATGAGAAAATCAACATTCACCAACAACATTCCTCACAACAAAAAGAGAAGAGAAGCTATGCAACAATGATAACATGGAAAAGATTATGACCAAGAAACTCGAGCGTTTTGAGCAGAAATGGTGATAGATTTTGACCTGTAATTTTTTAATTAAATGCAGATAAGAAAGGAATTTCACATCCAGTCACCAGTTAGAAAATTAAAACACTTTGGCACTCATAACTGTATACAAGTTCAATAGACAGCGTATTTATATTTTAAAAATCTCTTAATTTTAAAGTGGGCGTTTGTTTTTTTGCTTCTCAGTGTATTTTAAAGTACTGAGTGTCAAAAATTTCGTGTCATTAGGAACCCTGAGGTGAAATTTGCATAGATTACAAGGTATATGAGAAGATATATCTGCTTACGAAGTTGTTTTGTTGTAAATAATGTTATTATTGGTGAACATTTTTCTCCACAGGTTCCCTTGTTGCCTAATCCATCAGCAGCCAGTATGAGTCCACCTCCTGGTGAAGTAGCCCCTCGCCCACCATTCCCGAGCCCTGCATTAGAGGACGCTACAAGTACCGGAATTTTAGGCATGACCCATCTCCCCGGACAGGTTCCCATCCAGGATCCTACAAACTTTTGGAATGGAATTCTCGGTCAGATCCAAAGCCAGCAGCCAAACCTTACTATTCCACCACTAGATCCAAATCTCGTCGTGAAGAATGGCTTCTTTGAACATGGTCTCGGAGCTGCCAAGACCCCCCTGCATACAGACAAGCCAGGCAGTGCTCACTTTCAGCAGCAAGTTTCTACTGGTGCGAACAAGCTTCCACCTCATTCCCATGCCCTGAAGCAGAGTGGAATGCTGTTCCCAGACAACCTGTCAGGAGACTTGCAGCAAACAATCACCACCTTCCTGAGCAATGCTCAGAATCTGAACCAGCTGTTGGGATCCCTGACTAGTGCTATGCAGACCAATGGAACTCCTGCATCGGGGATATCGGCTCAGCGCCAGGTGATTACCAATACTCCACCTTTTCCTTTCATTGGTCAGCCAGGACCAATACTGCAGACTGTTCAACCTGGGCCCCCACCCCAGCCGCAGCCAGAACAACCCTGGACCATATCTGTGGCCCCTCCAACCACTACCAGACCCCAGCCAGTGGTTACCATGGCTGCAGCACGTCCCATTCTGGGCAGTCCAGTTGCCGGAGGCCGCCCCATCATCAGCACCCCTGTACCTGCTGGTCGTCCCATTTTGGGAAGCCCGGTGCCAATGCCAGTTCCTCCCAAGCCACTGGGCTTCCTGGACGTCAAGCCTGGACAGATCCGATCTTCACCATTCCAGAATGGATGGGCACCTGGCACATTCCTGACTTCGCCTACAATTCCTAGTGGGACTCCCCCACAATTTGGAACATACTCTGCTCCCAACTTGGTGCCCAGTCTGTGGTCTCATCCTGGAAGTCCCATCCTTATTGCCTCGCCTCCTGGACCAACTGCTGCAGGGCTTGTTACACCTATCGGGCAGAAGAGGAAGTACAACCGCTTATTACCATCGCCTGAACCAAGCCCAGAGGGCAACTACATTGGCCAGCATTCCCAAGGACTTGGAGGACATTACGCAGACTCGTATTTCAAGAGGAAGAAGAAGAATTAAAGAACAACTCCACAGAATCCAATTTTAATGTCACATGTATGCATCTGCACAATTTGAAACCCTGACTTCAGAGTATTGGCTGTTTTAGGTGCCGTTCACTTTCATTTGGTGATATGTAATTGCCACAGCAGTATGAAGACTAATGCACTGTACATACTGGACATATAAATATATACATATGTGGTGGAAAAGTGAACTTGTGAACTGGAAAATGAAAGCATAAATGACAGTTGTCCCTTTCCTCTCCTTTCACCTGATGACTTGTGCAACATTCATTCCAGTAATTCAAAATGTGGATATATGAACTCGAATGCAGTGCAGCTGAAAAAAAAGTGCCTTCATTTGTGATGCGGTATATTTTGTTATTTATTTTAGAGTAAGTCTTATCGCTATTGAAGATGACAGTTATACAAAAAAAAAAAAAAAAAAAAGAAGAAATGTTTAAAAATAAAAGCGATATTTTTGTTAGAAAGTGTACTTTGTTCCAGTAATGGTGTGGCTGCAATTTGGGAAGGTCCTCACATCACTGGTGTGTATCTTATTTCATGTGTTGGTGTGATATGGGGACTTCTTGAAAAACTGTCAAACCTTGTAATGTTACTGTATGCTTTGATATCTTGGTAACCCATGCAGCATCCCTGTAACTGCACTCTTCACATCACAGAGCACAATAGAGGAACAATCTTGTTTGACTGTCTTCGCATTGTTCATATCACCAACTCCTTATCCAGGATTATTTCTTCCCCACAGCCATGGACGTTATTGCATGGAACCCAAACATCTTGTGCAGTTCCGTTCGTACTTGTTCTCTGTTTGTAATCAATGACCATGGAGTAATAGTGTGGTCTAATCTCCAGGAGCAGTCATAAGCCACCAGCAAATGCATTGTGTGTGATGTTCATTTTGTTTTCAATTTTGTTTGTATATGTAGTGTTTCTTAATGACATTTATTGGTTGGTATGGGTCTCATTTACGTGTTATGTATGTGTAATGTTTTAATTTCATTCTGAATATCTAATTACTTAAGAATTACTTCTGTATGAATATATATGGGCAACTTGTGATTATTGTATTTTAGTTCATTTAGCTTTGAATGTTTTACTGCCACGAAATATAAAGCTAAGAGTTTATTTGACCAAAAATTAATGCAATTGTTTAATGTGGACATATGGCTCTGTAAATTTGCTTTATATTTCGCTAATACTAAAGCAGCCCATAATGCGATGTATTAGAGGTAAGACCGGCTATGTTGACTACGGGGACATTATGCTGGTCTACCTTTTATATTCTGCATCGCCGAAATGTCTCTCATAAGCATGGTTCTTTTGATGTAATTTTTTAATGTAAGACCTCGTACTGTCATGGTGATCAACGTGGTGTGTGGGTATATGCACTGTGTAATAAAGGGAGAAGAATCCATTGTTTCGGAGAAGTATATTGGCTCTCTCTGGCATAAAATGGGATGATGATCTATTCCCGAATGTAAGATTCTTCTGCCTTCACATTACAAAACTGATGTACGAGATCCATGCCGTTATCTCTTGATCATTAATACTTATAACTCATTTGTCGGTAAATAAGTATCACCAAGTGATTTTGTTCAGTAATTGCTTAAGGCTTCATTTGCCAAGGTTTATGAAAGTTTGTAATGCTGTAGTTTCTGTTGTGATATTTGAAAATTTACACAAATGTTTTATAGTATTCATATCGTGGATGAAATGATTGTAAACATTGCTTTCCATTTCTCGAATGTGATCCTTGTATTAGGAGGTGTTGAGTTATTGCTTAGGTATTAGCAGGTATAGATTAGTTTTGTTGGACACTGTCCATTTTCTGATGTAAACAAAGGTATATTGTTTTATGTGTGGTTGCATTCTGCACCTGCCCATGGTACTAACTTAGCATAATGATTAACATGGAAAGACATGATTTTGTTGGGCACAGTATTCTATATTGTACTTATATGTTTGTGAATTATCGTATACCATGTTCTTATTAAATCTGTCACTTCCTGTCACTTCACACTGCTGAATCTCAATAAAACATGACACTTCATTTCACCGTTTTTGTAGATTATAACACACAGCAACCACATTCCACTTGCATACTCATCCTTTAAGTATTACTTTGTTTTGATGTTATAGTTTGTCTTAATTGTGTGAAGAAAATTAACCTTTGTCTATTGAAATTGGGGTAAAGTTTACATTCTCTCTTTCAGCCCCTAAATTTTATTCATGTCTTAATTGAAGAGGTGGATTCCAAACTGGCCTAAGTCCAAATGACAAGTTAAGAGAAAATTACAAAAAAACTGAGGAAATAAAATTGACGCCTTTAGCTCCATTTGAAAAAACATGCAGACACTAAGTAAAGACTTAGGAGAGTCTGTTAAATAAACTTACACATTAATATATAGGGTTAATATATAGGTTAAATTAAAACGTGAAAAAAGCAAGTTAAAATTTAAAAAAAAAAATGGAATTAGGACACTTTGAAATCCACCTCTTCAATTGTGTGTGGAGAAAATTGTCCTTTGTCTTTCCCCTCCCAAATTTTATTCTATTTTGAACAGTCATAGAATTGAAGTAAATAGTTAATTTCGTTCAGTAACTGTTTTACCTGTAAACAATTTAGCTCAGTCACCTATCTGCATAATGGCATCACATTGACACAGACATTCTGTACACTCAACTGTTAGTGCTGAATTTTCACTACAATGCAAGTTAAAAAATGTTACATATTTGTAATTATGATTTCTGATTTCGTAATGCAACTTTCCCAGAAAGAAAAATTGACTTCCAATACAATCGGAACTTGAGTTAAGATTTGGTTGGTAAAGTGAAGAAACAGCAGAAATTAATAAACAGATTGGATCGCTATTTTGTTAATCACTTGTAAGGAAGAAAAAAACCGTGAATGACCAATTCTATGCAGTGTCTCAAAATATAATCTACTGTACATATGTCGACTTTTACATAGATTATTTGATTTATCCATGTGCATTTGCATTACTTAAGCAAATGACATCAATATTTAGGTTTTATATATTTTAGTTTAATGTGTGTCCTCTGACTCTAATAACGAGAGATTAAATGTAATGAATGTTGCACTTACATGGACTGTGTAGCCTATCTCGTGGCATCTGAATGAAAAGCACATTGTTCCTAATTATATCTAAATTAGTGAGGGTCTGTCAGAGATTCGTATTACTTCGTGACTGATGGGAGAATTTATTTTAATTTCGTGTTATTAATTTTTGAGCACTTTAATTTCAAATACTGTAGATATTTCAGTGCTCTGAATATATTGGTGACAATCCTTGCAGCACTGAACAAAGGTTTAATCTCGCTCCACTATGCGTAATGGAGCCTCTACTAATGACGATAATACATCACTTTTTACATTATCATTTAAAAGTCTGAAAAAGAAATATAGCTTCCACTCATTTGTGAGAGCTGCAGCTCATGGCTGATTCCCACTTCACATTCATAACAATATTCAAACAAACATGTAACTTGTAAACAGAGCACAGATCCCACATATTTCTGTTTAGCAAGAAGTTTAAATTTTTTTTATGTAAGTATTCAGTTTTTCAGAAAATTATAGAACAAGCTGTTACTGGTCCATAACCCGCAGTTAACAATATTCTACAATTGTGATTTTAACTGAGATTATATTTTTCCTAAAGTGTGTGTATATTAGTCTCACAGTTATATAGCCAGCTGCCTTTATAGGATTTGTGACTTACCTTTCTTTCTCCTCAGCAGCAATTAATATTTAATCAGATTCCTAAATTATAATAAAATGTAGTTATAACAGGATTTTGCAACTCTCTCACCACAAACAGAGATACGTACTTTTAAAATAACATAATCATTATACAAAATTTGGATATCGAGATAAATTGAATTCCAAGCCCCCCACCCCCACCTCAGTTGTTCTAAAAGAAAACTATTACATTGGTTTGCATCAAATCTCATAGTTCAGTTTTACTCACTAAATTATTTTATAAATAAGGAGTGGATATTATATCTGTACATTATATTATTTTAATTTAAAATTGAAACAAACGGGTTGATTAATGTCATCTAAATGATATTATATTTGTGGTGGATTTATTACATCCTGTCGCTATCTTTACTTCCTACCTGCACCCCTTTTACAGTGCTGTTATTCTTATTTAAAAATTCGTATTAAATTGAGAGTATCTTGGGGATTTCAAGTATCCCCTCTGTCTTCCAAGTATTATCCTATTATTTTAATGTATCATTATTGCATATATTTTTCATCTTTGAAAGACTGATATATTGAGACATATTCTTGAAAATTCAACTGGATGTAAATGTTGGTTATCACATATTCTTGAGCAATTTGGTATTGTTGATTTAGCGTTTAAACGAAACATTAAGAAAAATGAAATTAAAAATTTTTAAATTATGGTTTATTTAACGACGCAACTGCTGAGGTTATATCAGTGTCGCCAGTGTGCCAGAATTTTGTTCTGCAGGAGTTCTTTTACATGCCAGTAAATCTACTGACATGAGTCTGTCACATTTAAGCACACTTAAATGCCATCAACCTGGGCCGGGATCGAACCTGCAACCTCGAGCACAGAAGGCCAGCGCTATGCCGACTATGCTACCCAGGCCAACTTTAAGAAAAATACACCTTTTGCCTCATAATATTGCCAGCTGTCGAGACTGAATTTTAATCACACTTTGAATTAATTTTATTTCTAAAGAGATATATAACATTACAATTGTGAATATTTAAAATGAAAAACATTGAAAACTCCTGCATCACATAGTCTTGACGCCAATATTTGATGATGAAGGTTATATTTTCATACAATTTTTCTTGTGGACTACTCTTTAAATTTGTAGTATCTTTCATTACGATTTCTGTTGAATATATTTCTTACTTCAAAATGTGTTCTTGTTAATAGTTCCTAATTAAAACATTAATTTTACTATTATTTTGTAATTAATAATTATTATGTCCTATTGTAAAATACATTAAAGGTGATATGTTTCAGTTGTATGAACACTAATAAGTACAATAAAATTATTGAAGATGTTAGTCAGACATGTTTCGGAGATGCTTCTCCATCTTCAGTGACTAATTACAATGACGATGCGTTTCGGTTGTTCGAACTGTGTTGTTGCTTGGCTCTGCCAATCATTGTAATTAGTCACTGAAGATGGAGAAGCATCTCCGAAACATGTCTGACTAACATCTTCAATAATCTTATTGTACTTATTAGTGTTCATACAACTGAAACATATCTCCTTAATGTATTTTATCAAATCAATGAACACTGTGTTATTGACCTAACATATGTGTTTTATCTTTAAATATGTCCTATTGTAGTTATGAACTATGAACCATACATATATTTCCATTTCCAAACAGAAGCATACATTGTGATCAGCTGAGCCATGTGTCTCAAAATATTGGGAAGTAAAAGGATGAAGGAAATATGGTTGGCAACCTTCTTGCATATGAACTTCAAGTCCTTGTGGCAGGTGACTTCACCTATAAACTAGAACTGCTCTACTTTTCAATTTAGCAGTGTAGAATTTTAAGATTAGTTTTATGGATGTGATATTAATAAGCTAATGTTTCATTGTTTTTGTTAGAATCATTTTCTTAGATTTCTTTAAAATTTCTTATTATTTCATCAATATGTGTATAATGCAAGTTCTCCTTTCAACAGCATTGAGATTGTGCTTTGAAAAACAACAGGATACTTTAAACTGCAATCTCGATTGCAGTATAAAACGAAACTGGCAAGACTCTGAAAGAAATGGACAAATAATATTTTGAAGACATTATTGTGGACTTGAAATACACAAACATACCACCTCTACTGATTACTGTATATGTGTACTCAAAATGACGCCACTGTTGTTTTAATGTAATTCCCACTATACAGAGTGTTTCTGAAATATTGGTGTTGAAGTCCGTGACATTACAGAGGGGAATAAACGCAATAAAACGAACAAAATTTAAGAATCTGGAGTGCATCATTGCTTGAAATACCATATGTTAAATATTTTAAGATTAGGCCAGTTAAAAGATTATTAAACACTGATAAGTTGTGTTATTTATTGAATAAAAAATATGGTACATTGAATATGAAAAACAGGGAAGTGTTGGATAAATTGAGAATCAACAAAATCACTACCAGTACATACTTAATACAGTCGAACCTCGATGTAACAGTTTTCTGGGGACTAGGAAAATTGTATTGTTATATGACGGTTCTTGTTGTGTTGAGGGGTTATGAAATGTTACCTATATTTACATTCTGAAAGATGATATAATATAAATTTGAAAAAATAACATTACACACTATGAAATAACATTTTTACTCATCATTTGATTACTCTATATGACACACAAATTCTTAAAAAATTCAGGATTTTTTAATCAGTAATTGTACTATTTTTTGTTTTTAAGGTTTCCAGCAACAAATATGTTTCTTATTGCTTCGAGCTCAGTCAAATATTTGGTGACATGTATACTAGAGACATTAAAACACTTCAAGATAGCCATGTCGTCTTCTGCTGCCACAGTTTTTAAATGCTTACATATGTTCAGGATTAATTTTTACCACTTGCGACACTGTCCTCGATTTCCTTGCGTTTTTATTATGTTGCGAGTGTTTACTACTAAAATCCATAACTTTAAGCACTTTAGTCTACTTCAATCTCCTATTTAAATTGCCAAAATGCAGCTAATTTAGTCTCCAGACTGATTGGTTTTCATGCAACACCTGCCAACATTAACATGTAATATTCGAATATCCTGGTTGGGACAAGTTACCTGGTTGAGGTTTTTTCCAGTGTTTTCCGTCAATCCATTAAGAGCAAATGCTAGGTAACTTTCAATGCTGGACCCTGAACTCATGTCACCAGCATTATCACTATCTCACTCAGATGCTAGATAGCCATAGCAGTTGATACAACGTCGTAATATAAGCACTAAAAAAATATTCGAGTGTGAAAAGCACCAGGTGATCAGGAAGATAGTGGCAGGAACCAAGACGGCAAATCCTGTTAAGAGTACGTGCTCTTGAAGCAAGTAGAGTTTTACTGTAACACAGTCCTTACACAGAATGTCAAGATCAGTCAACAAAATTAAGAAAAGATAGAGGAAATAATGAAAAATATCTTCAAGTGGGCGACCAAGTTAAAAGTGAAATATTGAACATGAAGACCAAGTAAATTAAATATATATAATATTTTTATCATTAGATGGAGGTTCCTCCAAAAATTCACTTATATTAAAAATTTAGGAAAAATGTCAGGACCAATCAAATTTATCGCTGCCATTATATAGATTTTCATTGTATGGGGGCTCGACTGTAAAAAATATGATTATACTGAATATTCATCCAATTCACTTCATTGCCGTTTGAAGATATGTGGAATATTGTGTAAGTGATTGCATGCAACCACTATCATATGCATAAAACCTTACATTTCATCAACAGTTCGATTATATACTATACCCTGTTTGACCCAGATGAGGAAGTTCAAAGAATATACCATATTTACTTGAATATAAGTCGCATTTTTTTACTACAGCAAGACTGACGAAATATGCCTGCAGCTTAAAATCATGTACAAGTTTTCATTTGATAAATGCAGGACTATACAAATCAAATTAACTTAAAAATACAGTTGCGACTTATATTCGAGTAAATGTGGTAGATCTTTTTGTTCTCTTTCTGTTCAATTTATACTTAATATCTATGAGTTTTCGCATTATTTGATTAGTTCTATGTATTATTCATATCAATTTTCTAAAAATTAACTTCGGAATTGAAGTTGAGTGCATTTAAGCTGTGCATTTTATTGTGTCTTAAGAAATCAATAATATTATTGCCACTGAGCAAGGTAACTCACTGCTAAGGATGAAATTTGCTTCCAGGAGGTCCCAGGTTCAAATCTTGGGACCGGCCAATATGATCAAGTGTGTAATAGTTTCCTTAGTCATAAAGTAACTAGGAATCTAGCAGTTGGATAAGTTACTTTTTAATCGTGGTCCGCTGAGTTATTTCTGTGGTAGCACGTCTGCTTCTAGACTAGCCAGCGGGGATTATGAGAGATGGTGGTGCACAACTTCTATTCATTAAATTGTGCACCAAGTTAAATCCCAAATCTTTCCGCAGTGCATATGAACAGAAGGCATATGTCACTGTTGATAGTGATTCGTCCATCGGATGGGGCCATTAAGCCTGGTGGCCCCCTTGGTGCTGTTCGACAGGAGTAGACTATGTGCAGACACTGGGTTTTTCCCTTCTCTCTTCCTCACTTTCATCATCCTCACCCATTCACTACACTTACACATACACTCACCTAGTACATGATATAACTCTTCACAGATACACATCATGCATAACGTGGCAAGCTGAAGTGGTGTACAACTTGAAAATGGGTCACAGTTCTGCTATCTGTCCGCAGTATGCAGAACCCGAATCACATAAGTGAAGTGGATAGGCATTAGACACACACACGCTTTTTAATCATAACTAAATTACAGTTGAAGTTACTTGCAAGAAAAAAATACAAGTAGTAGTAACTGAATTACAGTTACAGCTGTCAATGCATAGTTAATTTTACAGTTACTTAAGAAATTATAATTGTGTCATGATACCATTCCCAACCCTAGAATGTGTCTCTTCTGAAAGGAAATAATGGATGCCTATAAACTAAGCATGTGAAAAAGAAAGGGCCCACAATGTTAATAGTTTAATATGCCTTTTAAAAACATCTAAGGAGTTTCTCTCACAAATTTCATTTCATTTATTGTATTCCATAGATCTTACATTAGCATTGAAGCTTTAAAATGTGGAACAAGTCAAAATTTGGAAGATTACAATTTTTTGGGAAGATGAAGTGAGCTGAGTAATATAATGGTATAGTTTTTCATAATACATGGCAGAAACATTATATTTAAATACCATAATATCCTTTCAGTAACAGAAGTCATGATTTAGAAATTGATAAAATTCCAACTAAGATTTTTCAAAATAAATTTTTATCATATAGACTCTTCTACTTTAGAAATTCTCAGTTGAATTTTTTGTTCACTTTGAATAAAAATTGTTTTTCAAATATTTCATCCCTCGATTTGCCCCTTAGTGCTCGCAACATAATAGCTCCTACACTGAAAAACTCTTTCTATAGAGACACTTGTTGGTAAACTTGTATTATATACAGAGTCCACCAAAAAATGTATACAGTCTTACTCAGATTGTATCAGGATATTGATATTGTCAATTGATTTGAATTACGAATATGTTGTAGTATGGTCTTTCGCTCAACAGATGTGGTACTTTCATCACGAGAGAGAGAAAACAAAATAGCTGGAGCACGCTTGACGTTCGAGAAGCGAAAATGCATTCTGAAGTGTTTTATGAGGTTTGATAATGCCGTTGAAGTGCAGTGGTAGTGGAGGCAGGAGTGCAAAACAGAACCCCCAACCTGCCTAACAATTAAACACATTATTGACAAGTTTGAGGGGCATGGAACGATTTGTGTTATTCACGAAGGAAGATTGAGAAAACTGCGTACAGCTACAAGTCCTGCTTCGTCGGCTCTCATGTTGGAAAGGCTTGTTACTCCTCCACAGAAGTCTGGTACACAATGTTCACGTAGTAGGGATTAGTAGTACAAGTGTACAACAAATTCTGAAAGCTGCTAAGTGGAAAGTTTACATCCCACGATTACTGCATGCGATTAATGATGACGATTCTGATCGTCGAATGCAATTTTGTGAATGGTATCAGTGAATGGTAATAGAAGACGAAGAATTTGTGACGAAGGTAGTTTGGTCTGATGAGTAGGGCTCAGAATTGTATGCTGTTACATTGCACTTCATGCGCCTCTGACATTAGGTACCAATACATAATTGTGTTGGGAGGGGGATTTCAGTGTGTTTTGTTCAGCAGTGAACTTCAGTTAATCAGTTACATTATGACTGAATACTGCTAGTCGTAACAGGCAACATTCAATGTCCTGCAAAGAAGAATAATAGCAAGATGCTGAGGACGAAATTTGTGATTTAATTTCAAATGAGGAAATTCGTAATAATGATACAGATTTTGAGATAAATAATGCTTGTGTAAAATATTTCAAATATTCCCCCATTGTTTCTGCAGAAGTGGCACAATGTTTCTCTAGATATAAGGCTTTGTTTTCTAACAACAGGCAATCATTCTCCTTTGAAAATTTGAAAATGTGGTTTGTTATTCACTGCAACAATACATGAAATGAAAAATTATGTAAAACAAAAATATAATACACCATCATATTAACATAGTGAAATAATAAGGCTGATACTTTGTCAATGCCATATTCGGTGTATTTTCTACAAACATAAAATAGCATGTAGTCAGTGATATTATGACGAACCGAATAGTAGGAACATGAAGTAGAGAAAAATGTAGCAAATAAGATGAAAAGAATACTGGATAAACATTATGGATATTTAGCTCTATGTAAAATTTGTGACAATTTCAAATGAGGAAATTTATAATAATGATACAGATTTTGAGATAGATAATGCTTGTGTAAAATATTTCAAATATGTCCTCATTGTTTCTGCAGAAATAGAACGAAGCTTTTCTAGATGTAAGACTATGTTTTCTAGCATCAGGCAATCATTCTTTGAAAATTTGATAGTGGTTTGTTATTCACTGCAACAATATATTAAATGCAAAATTATGTAAAACAAAAACTTAATACACCATCATATTAACATAGTGAAATAATAATTGTCAATGTTATATTAGGTGTATTTTCTACAGGCATAACATAAAATGCCTTTAAAATAGTGCAATTTTTCTTTAGCAAATAAAATTATGTTTTTAAATTTTTCTTTAGCAGGTAGTTGTGTTTCGAAATCAAAGGAGTGGCTTTCGACCACACAAATGCTGAGGACTAACTTACCGTGATGATTAGAGACCGAATTATTTTTATGTAATTACATATTATATTCCATTTTTATGTAATTACATATTATATTCCTTTCAATCTAACCGTATATAAATAACAAATCTTTGCGAATTTTGCAGTTACCATTAATTTAATTATGGTTTGTTTAACGACACTCGCAACGGCAGAGGTTATATCAGCTTCGCCGGTGTGCCGGAATTTTTGTCCCGCAGGAGTTCTTTTACATGCCAGTAAATCTACTGACATGAGCCTGTCGCATTTAAACACACTCAAATGCCATCGCCCTCGGCCGGGATCGAACCCGCAACCTGGAGCATAGAAGGCCAGCGCTATACCAACTGCGCTACCGAGGGCGACTTTACCATTAATATATGAAAATTTGATACTACATATTTTTACATATTTACCCCACATTAAATATAATGGCTTGGTATTACATACATCTACATATTTAGGGGTTTTATTCATTTTTACTGTTCACTGGAGTAACGGTCAAGGCGTCTGGCCGCGAAACCAGGTGGCCCGGGTTCGAATCCCGGTCGGGGCAAGTTACCTGGTTGAGGTTTTTTCCGGGCTTTTCCCTCAACCCAATATGAGCAAATGCTGGGTAACTTTCGGTGCTGGACCCCGGACTCATTTCACCGGCATTATTACCTTCATATCATTCAGACGCTAAATAACATAAATGTTGATACAGCGTCGTAAAATAACCCAATAAAATAAATAAATAAATTCATTTTTACTTCTCTGAAAAGAAAAAAAAAAAAAACTTCTGCCGGGGAAGTTTACAATTTGCAATACACAGATTTAAAAAGCTCTTTTACCTACCCAAGGAAGGTTATATTTCGGGATGAAACATAACGTCCTTAGTTCCAGGAAGTAATAGAGGCACTCACCCCATAACACCCACTGTAAATATGAGTGAACAAAAGGCAACCTTTCTCATATAACTATCTTGTATTGTAAAAATCACTCAGAAAGTAGCGTTGCCTTCATGCGGTGTAGTGGGATGAGGACGACATGATTTGTCTCGAACTATAATTGTTCTGCACACGTCTTAAAAAGTCGTTCCCATGCAATTTGCAACCTTACCCGCCCTCTTCCTAATTCTTCCAGGGAAAACCCGTGTCAAGTCTGACATGAGACTTTCAGGTTATTGCGTGACCTCTTTATTTTAAATTTAGTAGACCTATATGGAAATAGAATTTTCCGACCAATTAGAAAGTATGGTTCTCAGCTGGAAAAATCCTATCCTTCTGAATGAGACAGGAATGTCACTTTTCAAACAACAGTTTGTAAATGCCTATACTTTGAGGTTTTAGTAGGTACTTGTTTCTTACAGGGAGCAACTAAAATGCATGTGTCCCACATCTCCTCTTATTTTGTCCTAATCCAGTAAAGCGAAACAGTGCTTGCAGTACTGTTGTGTCATTCATTTCACTCAGTTTTAGTACTTACAATACCTATAAAGTGCAAGTGAGTTTATCTACTGCTTTTAACTAACTAAAATGGCCCCTGTATCTTCAAACCTAATGACAAAAATAAAATCATGGATTGCAATGGACGAAGCTTTCACTACAGATGGAAAAATAGTAATGTATCAAGTGTGCGGTCAAAAAGTCGGGTGCTCTATGAAATCACAACTGGAGAGTCTTTCCTATCCTATATCTGCGAGATATTGATACTAAATATTTTCATAATTTTACATATTTTGGTACATATTCAGCTTATTTTTCTTTCGTAATTGTGTACATATTTCATTAATTGATTAACTAGTGGACTTACTAGTGTTAATTATGTAAGATTTGTCTGGCTCACAGCTGTATCAGTGATTGACGCACCATCCTCAGAGCCTACTAGATCACGGCGTCATCTCAAACTTCTCTGCCTGTTATGTGGGTGTGTTTCACTGTTGAAAGGTGTTGAAGAGTGGAGTAAAATAGTGTGTGTATGTGTGTATATACTGAAATTGTTCTGTGTGTTGAGAATTTGATCGGGATGTGTTTTAGTGTGTTTGTTTATTTCGTATTGTTCTAGTGTGTTGAGTTTTTGGTTCTTGGGTTGTATGTGTAGGATTTCCATGTCCGTATTTATGTTATTGTATGTATGGTTAGCATTGGTTATGTGATCGGCGTATGTAGATGTATTGTGTCCTCTGGTTATTGCTTTAATGTGTTCTTTGTAGCGTGTTTGGAATGATCTGCCTGTCTGTCCTATGTAGAACTTATCGCAACTATTACATGTGAGTTTGTATACACCAATACACATAACCAATGCTAACCATATATACAATAACATAAATACTGACATGGAAATCCTACACATACAACCCAAGAACCAAAAATTCAACACACTAGAACAATACGAAATATACAAACACACTAAAACATATCCCGATCAAATTCTCAACACACAGATCAATTTCAGTACACACACACACACAAACACACACTATTTGACTCCACTCTTCAACACCTTTCAACAATCAAACACACCCACATAACAGGCAGAGAAATTCGAGATGACGCCGTGATCTAGTAGGCTCTGAGGATGGTGCATGAAGCACTGAAACAGCTGTAAGCCAGACAAATCTTACATAATTAACACTAGTAAGTCCACTAGTTAATCAATTAATTATATTCAGGTGTTAAAAATAGTGTACGCAAGATTCAAAATGGGTACATATTTCACATCTTGATATTACATAAAAATTCGGTCCCTAGTTATAAAGCATTAATCCTCAGCTCTAGAGTCCAGTTATTTAGAAGGATTAAGTTCAGCTTGGTTCCCATTTCCACTACAGACATTAATTTCTACCGATTGATCATGGTGGATATGTCTGCAGATTCACCTGATGGTAGCAATCCAATGTATCAACAACAACAATGTCGACAGAAAAAGTGTTAGGTATCAGATATTGATTATTTATCAAGCATTGGAGTTTGGAATCACTCTCAAATACTGTATTTCTGGTAAAGTTCTATTTCCAGCGCTCTTTTATTGTGTACTCAAGTACTATAAGTAAGGATGTACCTACTCAATTCTTATTACTGGTAATGAAATTAAATTTGATAATTAATGACTACCGTATGTTACAGTGGCGGCTCGTAGTCAAATGTCCAGGGTAGGCAAAATTTACAGAACATAATGACATAATAATATATACAGTGAGCATCAACCGCCTACATTCCGGGCACTCACAACCCACAAAGCAGTGCTTATTTTCCATTCTACAGTATGTTATGCTATGCTAAAAATGTTTCCCTTGCAGTAGGACCTGCAGGCGCTTGGGGAATGCTGAATCTGATTGTCTTACCTTCATTTGTACAGTAGGTCTATGCGCCGATCCTTCTTACAAGCATACCACTTAATGACGTCATCATACCACGACTTCTGTTTTTCCAGCGAATGTAGAAGCTCTCTTTCAATTGATGCTGTGGCAAGGCTGCCACTCTACTCTGTCCCATGGTACTCCTTAAATAAGACTTCACTCTGTTCAGGCAAGAGAAACTTCTCTCAACACTACAACTTGTTGCTGGTGTTGTTGCAGCTAAGCAAAACAGTTTGTAGGCTTCTGGCAATACGCTCTGTATATCACTGTCCACAAACATCTTGATAATGTCCGTTGCACTACGAGACATGAACTGATCGTCCAAATAGACGAATTCCAATTCATTTTTTAGTCGTGAAAAATCGAAGTGAAGAGAATAATGACATTTTAATGAATTTAACTCTTTAGCAGGGAAACATTTTTTGAATTCACTAAATCGTGATGAATCTACCAAGTGAAGGAATTCTAATTTCTGAATGTCTCTGAACCTAGTCTGAAGCTGAACTATAATGTTATCTAAAATTTCAAAGTATAGCTGTTTGTAATGGGCTGGACTTGAAGTAGAACTCTCTCTGGTTATTTTCAGATCACTTGTACTCTTCACAATGTTGAAATATTCTTCGGCCTTGCAGTCATTTCTCATATCTTCTAATTTCTTTATTTGTCTCTGAATAGCTGAAAAACAGTACTGTATGTCAAATGATTTCTTCTGTAATATATCAAAGAGCACTTCTGTCATTGAAAATATATCCTCGTACACAGTCAATAAAAAAACAAATTTCATGTTTTGAAGATTGTTTTTTAGTCCTATAGCCCCATTTATAGATTCAGGACTGGAAAGCGGATCTTCGTCTATGTCATTGCAAACAGTGATTATGTTTTCTCTTTGGCTAGAAACCGTCTTCAGAATTCTAGCATTAGAACTCCAACGCACATCACTAGCTGTCGGTATCCTTTTGCCTACTACTTTATCCAGAACAGCTGTACGTTTAGGTGATTTATGAAAATATGCAGGGAAAGCTAGGAGATTAGAGAAGAAAATGCGCACATCTTTGATACATTTTGCTCCATTTTGCAATACAAGATTTAGTCTATGAGCACAGCAATGTGTGAACAGTGCTTGTGGAGCATGTTCTTTCACTAGTGCCTGAAGTCCTGAAATTTCACCAGCCATAACACTAGCTCCATCATAACATTGGCCAATCAATTTGTCTTTAATATCAAAATCCTTGAGAACTTCAACTAATAAAGTGCATAATTCTATGGCAGTTCTGCTAGTGCTAACATTGTAGAAGTCTAGAAATCGATCTTGAGTCGTTCCGAACTTATCTACATATTTCACAATAATTGAACATTGAGAGACTTCTGTTATATCTGTTGTGTCATCGCACTGCACTGAAAAGAAAGGGGCCTCCTTAATTTAATTTTTTATTTTAGCCATTATTTCGTCATATATACAATCAATAAGGCCATTTTGAATGGTTTTCGATAGCCCTGTGAATGTTTTTCCTAGTGCCTCCCAGTGCTGGCGTAAATCTTCGTCGTAATGGAAAATACGAATTACAATTTCTATGTAATTCTCGCGATTCAATGAGAGCTCGCTTTCATCATGTCCTCGAAAACTTAACTGTTGCTTACATAACAATACTGTTACATCAATCAGCCATCTCATAATTTGTCGGTTTTTTTATACTTTACTGTTATATTGTTGTCTTGCAATCCTCTGTTGTTCAGACAACATTTCCGAAATTGAATTCAAATCCTTTTCAAGTCTCTTTAGATTTACCGAGTTACAGATATCTTTTGAAATTTCATGTTTGTGAATGACTTTCGATAAATTTTTCATGTCAAAATAACCATCACGATTCCAAGTACCTTCTTTAGATATCAATAACAAACATGGCCAACAGTACAGTTTAGCTTTAACTTCACTTCCTGTTAGCCATTTATGTGTTTCATACCATGAAGGGTTAAATTTTCTTGCACCTTTAGCACTGACTTTATGAACAATAGAGCTTAATACAGGAGTGGATCGTCCATTGTCCAAAATACTTCTCTTTTCAATGTCGTAACGACGCGAAACCGGACAACGTAAGAGTTCACTTATTATATCAGTCATTATAATATAATATTATTGTTATCACTGTACATTAACTATAAATCACCAAATATACAAAACATTAATATACAGTACGTACTTGCAAAAAATCACATCTTCTAAAATACACTGTTTGAAAAAAACCACATCTTTTTAAAAAACACTGTTTAAAAACTGTATTGCACTCGTAACAGGCTACGTTCCAACTTGTGAAACTTCCAAATAGAAATTTCGTAAGTCGTAGTGTTCGACAATACTCGTGGGTTCTCGTCAGGGCAGGCAGAATTCAAACGCACTGGCTTAAGTATTGAACGCATGCGCTAAGAAAGCATTTTAGAATAGCGATCTCTTGTAATGATTACTCCAGGGCCAGATGTGGAGTAACGCGGAAGGTCGGCTAACTTTGCGACTGCCTACCCTCCGACGCATCGTGATTTGTTCAGCGTACTCTTGTCAGACAAATCGAACTGCCAGTGGAAAGCAACGTCCAACTAACCCTAAAAAAAATCCCATTCGTAGTTAATTGAAGTATTTCTAAGAAACTAGACAAGAGTATATAATTATCTTAATAAATTTAATACTGAATAAATAATGTTTTTTATTAATTTGATTTTATTATTAATAAATAACCACTTTTAGGTTTTTCCAAATGTGTTGGGGTAGGCTTAGCCTACCCTGCCTGCCCTGAGGAGCCGCCCCTGGTATGTTATAAAACCTTTCGATCTCTAGTACCATAATTATGTGATTCGAAATTATTCGTGTGTTTATTTTATCATTAATTTTGTCTGTAAAAGAACACAGAAAAATATTTAATACGTACCAGTATTTGAAATATTATAATGCAGTTCAAAAGAAGTATTCACAATAGATCAAATAATTTAGTAGATTGACCCATTAGTGTCTTCGTCACTATACTTTGTCTTTATTTATGTTAATGAAGTTCCTACTTAAATATATTTGACTGTAACATTATCTTAATTTGTATTAAATTCAGAGGAAGAGTATTTAGATGTGAAAAATCTCAAACTTTTAACAAAGAGAAATTGACAAATCGTATCCTATTTAGTTATAGAACCAAGTTTCATATGCAAGAAAATACAGATACTGGTATTTAACTTAAGTTTATTTACTTCTATTCTTCTGTCATTCCAGCACTTACACATTAAGGCAACATATTTAGTATTTTTCCTTCAATAAATTCGTTCAGTAGTTAAACCTTTCCAAATGGTTTACTTTCATCATTAATACAAAATAAAGCAGTAATATACCGTAGAAGAGGGTAAAGTCGATCAAAATTTTGCAATTTTTTAATGGTATTGAGGTTATACAATGGAGCGAAGTTCCTCAGAAAATAGCATTTTGTCGTCATATCCTTCACTTATGAAGACACGTTACAAGAATTGAATTATAATCTATAAAAAAAACTGTTTTTTTATTTGACTTGTGATCGAAGTTACCTGCTTAAATAGGATAAAGTCGATTACCATTGCATTTTTAGTTTAAGATCGATTTTAAAATATTGCGGAGTAAAGTCGATCACTGTTTATGTTAAAAAAAAAACAAATTAAGTGTTTTACATCTATTTTATTTATTATAAGGGGTTTAAAAACAATAATGATCTTCAATATATGCCTATAGCATTATATAGTGTATCTTTTGTTACTGTGATCATACCAACGAGTTAGAAGTAGAATATAGAGTGGCGTTCACGTCTGTATCAGCGCTCTTTGTGGTACTAACTTGAACTACCGGCCGCCATGGTTTACCTAGTATCTCGGTGTAGCAGAAGTAGGCGTATAAGCACGTGGAGATTTTTAAATTCTCTATTAAGATGTTTCTTGTGTGCTCGTCTTACAACTGTAGCAACCGAAGCGACAAAACAAAGAATATTTCATGTTTCAGGTAAGTAGTCTGCCATAATTTGGTATTACTATTCATGTAATAACAGTTATAACTGTTATTATAAATTGATAGAAAGATTCTGTAACATGTTCATTGTTTTTACAAATTCCCACTGAAAAATTATGGGAAAATTTTAGAACATGGAATGCACCTACCAAATTATGTCCTAAAATACTAAAAAGAGCAGATTTGTCTGCGTTTGTCAAATGCGCATCATTATATTTACGAAAAGGCACTTTTCAGTGCCAATAATTTATTTTGTGTGCACAAGGTTGGAATTTTGAAGTAAGAGGGAAAGGGTGCAATCCATGTTCTGGAGTTTATCCAAAATTATTTGTTGACTAAGCAGTGGGTTTCACAAATGAAGAGATACAAATGGTTTCCCAAAGTACATATTGTTTTGTGTTCTGCACATTTCGATACAAAATACATGTATTTTGTGAACGAGAGGAGACGTTTGTTGCCCAATGCAATACCAACTATATTCAAGTTTCCAGCTCATTTGAAAACGAAAGAGACTTCTAGGCCTCCACCAAAGAAGCTTTCTCTTCTGTGGCAGAGGAAAATTCAATAGAACACTACGAGAATCCAGGTTTGTATAACATACTGACATGAATACGACTTCAAGCAGTCTATGTCTGTCCGACGAAACTGGAGCTTACGTGTTTTCCGCTGAAAGCGTGTAAAAATCAACAGGAATATGCCATGGGCTCCTTTTCCACTGGGCCCCTCAATTGTAGCGTGCAGTGTATTGCATTTATTTTTTAGTTTACCTCATGGATTTTTTACGCTTGTAAACTGCATAATAATCTCCTTCATATGTATTATCTATTTTTGTATATCTTACACAGTTGATTGAATTGTTAATGATTTAAATTTAATTAATCGGCTTGCTGTGTATTCTATATTTTTCTATAGGTCAACTGATTGAATTGTTTATACGATGTAAGAGTAATGGAACGGAGAAAAATTCTCTCCGGCGCCGGGATTTGAACCCGGGTTTTCAGCTCTACGTGCTGATGCTTTATTCACTAAGCCACACCGGATACCATCCCGGCGTCGGACAGAATCGTCTCAGATTAAGCTCCAAATCTTGGGTTCCCTCTAGTGGCCGCCCTCTGCACTACGTCATAGATGTCTATGAACGTAGGACCGAAGTCCACACATGTGCTGAGGTGCACTCGTTATGAGTGACTAGTTGGCCGGGATCCGACGGAATAAGCGCCATCTTAAATCACGAAGTGATTTACGCATATCATATATATTATTTTAATGTACCGAAGTACATATGATATTTCCATGCAGATATTCTGCGTCATCATACGATGTAAGAGTAATGTAACGGAGAAAAATTCTCTCCGGCGCCGGGATTTGAACCCGGGTTTTCAGCTCTACGTGCTAATGCTTTATCCACTAAGCCACACCGGATACCACCCCGGCGTCGGACAGAATCGTCTCAGATTAAGCTCCAACTCTTGGGTTCCCTCTAGTGGCTGCCCTCTGCACTACTTTCATAGACATCTATGACGTAGTGCAGAGGGCGGCCACTAGAGGGAACCCAAGAGTTGGAGCTTAATCTGAGACGATTCTGTCCAACGCCGGGGTGGTATCCGGTGTGGCTTAGTGGATAAAGCATTAGCACGTAGAGCTGAAAACCCGGGTTCAAATCCCGGCGCCGGAGAGAATTTTTCTCCGTTCCATTACTCTTACATCGTATGATGACGCAGAATATCTGCATGGAAATATCATATGTACTTCGGTACATTAAAATAATATATATGAATTGTTTATGCTTTCAAACTGAATTAATCTGCTTGCTGTACATTGTATGTTTTTGTATAGTTCAACTGCTTGCTGTGTATTGTATATTTTTGTAGAGCCATCAACATAGCTCAGTCGGCAGACTCACTTGTCTTGTGATCTGGAGCTGTGCTTGGGCTGATTATCTGGTTGGGTTATTTCAGAGGTTTTCCCTAACCGTATGGCAAATGTCAGGTAACCTATGGCGAATCCTCGGCCTTATCTCATCTCGCCAAAAAATTGTGTAACTCTAGTTCCACATCTAAAAGATTTAATGTTAATCTAGCTAACCTAAGATGTATGGAATAAATGTTTCTGCATGGGTTTACTGACGACTATTAAAAATAAAGTGTTAGTAAAAATGAGATATACGAGTTATTGCGATATAAAATAAGATTCATAAGCTGCAACTATCCTGGACTACCCTTTCCGTTTCATCCTATAGAAACCACGCCCACTTCTGTAGCCTACATGTTCCACATCTTAAAACTTCAATGTAAATGTGAGATGTGTAGAAGAAAATATTGCGTGGCTTTTCCTTCCCACTGGTAAAAATGGGATATGTGAGTTATTGCAATATAAAATAATATTAACAAGATGCAATATTCTAAACATTCTCTTTCAGCTTCGTCCTGCAGGAACCATGCCCACTTGTATCCACATCTTTAAGCTTCGATGTTACCGTAAGGTGAATGGAATAAATTGTTGCTGCATGAGTTTTCTGACATCTGTTAAAATAAAGAAGTGTTAGTAAAATGGAATATATAGATAGGTTAATGCGATATAAAATAAGATTCGTGAGTTGCAACATGTTCTATACAGTCACTTTCTGTATTATGCTATAGGAACCACGCCCACTTCTTAACTAGTGAATACATGGCGGACATAGGTTCAAAAGTTTCAAAGATGGCGGCGCGTTCGCCACTCTATATTCCAACGAGCACAGAATGCATAGAGTAGATATAAAGAGCTTGGAGGTGAAGCCGCTTTTGTGGACAGTCGCCATTATGATGCAACCAAAACATTGCGCTCCCGGTTAGCACATGGGCAGTTGATTGTGATGTTGCATCGTTGTTTTAATTAATAAATTAACTAATTTCAATATGCCTACATGTTCTGCGTATGGCTGCACAAACAGGTTTCCAAAAAAAATTCCTGGAATAACTTTTCACGGGTAAATATGCATGTGTGAAATGTACTTATTACCGGTAGGCTAGATACGGTAATGAATGATTTAGCCTAAGTTAGTCGGTTAGATTCGTATTGTTCACGTATTTGTTTGATTAAGAGAAAGGATTAGTGTATTGATATTATTGTAATTAATTTTTATAATCACGAAATCAGACATGCTTTGCAGACTTAGCATTTACGAGCGAAGCTAACCTAACAACCCATGTTGGAAGTTTGTGTCGAGTGCTATAGAAAACTGGTGTACCGAGGTTTCTCTTAAACCGAATGCACGTATTCGTTTGATGAAGAAAAAGAAATAGTGTATTAATATTATTGTAATTAATTTTTATAATCACGAAATCAGACTTATGCTTTACAGACTTAGTAGCTTCATTAACTCGGTCGTGAACTGACTTGACCCACTTGGTAATAAAACTTCACTTTTGTTCGCCGTTATAATCTAATTATATACTATAAACGAAGAGCCTATCAAATATTATATGGTTAAGAGCATTCCATTTTTTCTCTAAACAAAATCGGGACATCTATACGAAATACTGGCAAAAGGAAGAGAATGATAATTTGCGTTAAGAAGCAAGTTTCATTATTAAATCGAAGCAAATGGATCAACCTATAAAAGTAATTATTATAGGGTAGCATTTTTATTGGACTAGTAGCAAAATAAGGTCAAACTGTTATTTTCCTTTTTTATCATTATTGTTTGTTTAACCTTCCAGATGATCTATTAAATACCATACTGCAATTTGAAGAGCTGCCAATTTAAATAACCTGTATATATGTGATTTATCGATGACAGTTTCGTAATTTTTGCTAAAAATACGTGCATAGCGATTCTGTATTACGAAACAAACAAGAAAGTGTGAGTCCTACAAGAAATTAGGGACATATGGAATTCTTATTATCATAAGATCTTCTATAACGTAATAGCTATTTTGCAATGTTTTGGTAGCAACAAGATGGCGTCAGGTCCATCAAACCGGCTTCACTCCGTCCAATGGTATTAAGATGCTAGTGTCTACTCTATTGTATTCTGTGCTCGTTGCTATATTCTACTTCTAGCTCGTTGGATCATACTATTCGATACAATTAGGCCTATAGGTCTCCACTGTACAATCGTGATTATGATTGCCAACTTATAAAACATAAAAACACATTTTAATACTTCACATACCAACAAACAAAGATTTAAGGATTCAAAATTTACATTGAAATGCCAATTCAATTATAATCTAAAATGGAATTCAACATTGCTTAGGTTTTTATCAGATGTTATTTGAAATCTTCCCCTCTTCATGTCACTTTAGAAACTACGTTGTTCCCATAGTCAGGCACAGAGGGGTGTACAAAATATGTTCCTTTGGCAGTGCTTCTCTTACGCAAGAAATTCACCATAATTTCGTCTTCCTCTTTCCCCACTATCCCATCAGTGGCGTATGCTGGTTTAAGGGTCTGGGCTACCACTGACCCTATTATTACACAAAATAGCCTATATTTTAAAATCCCTATAATAAAATTCCTTACCTATTTATATGTGAATTCCAGACGTCTTGATTGGGACGAAAATATTTTGATGACTTCGTCATTGAAATTACAGTTGGGCCGCTTGCGAAGTTTCTG
This sequence comes from Periplaneta americana, assembly GCF_040183065.1. Taxonomy (NCBI): domain Eukaryota; kingdom Metazoa; phylum Arthropoda; class Insecta; order Blattodea; family Blattidae; genus Periplaneta; species Periplaneta americana. The sequence goes on along the minus strand of NC_091126.1, from coordinate 115,259,865 downwards.
TAGAAATGACTTTTCAATGGACATCAGTGCCAAGCCGGATAAACGTTCTTGTGTATGAGTTGATCTACAGTAGGATTTTATTCTCTTCAACGCAGAAAATGTTCTTTCTACCGATGCTGACGTAGCTGGTATTGTCACAATTAATGTTGCCAATTTAAGGACTTCAGGAATAACTTGGTTCGGCTGGTTTTCATATATGGCAGATAATATTTCATGGATAGGTTTGTTCGAAAAATCAAAGACTTCTGCTGAGTATATTACACTTAATTCATTTTTCAAACGTGCTTGATGAAAGTGACTGTTATAGGACTGAAATAATTTGTTTAGTGCCTCATTCGGAAAGTTTTATCTATAAGCAGAAAATTTTTGAGAATCTAGAAGATGTGTGAACTGAAGCTTTCCATTATCAGAAAATCTGTCAGTAATTTCCATGTGCATACGATCTAGTATGCTGTAGTACAGCTGCCTGTATTTCAATTCATTATCTCCTTTTCTTAGCTTTAATGGTGGTTCCATTGTATTGTCTGAAGAATTTTCATTTTCCATATTACTCCATATGGACGGAAACCCACTACGTCTGAACTCGGATATAGTATTTTTTAACTTTGATACCTCTTGCAAGCAGTATGCTATGTCTAGACTTTTTGTCTGAAGAATATTGTAGAGCACATCTGTATGTGCGAACACTCTAGCATAGACTTCAAGAAGAAATATATTCTGAAACTGTGTAAAAAAATACAAATATCCTTGAGCCTGCACAATTACACCATCATCCCAGTTTTCTTCAGAGTCATTACAAATGACATATTTTCAAAGAAATCAGTCAGTTGTTCTCTATATTCCTTTACTGTATTTACAAGCCGAGATGTAAAATTCCATGTAGTTGGTGCTACTTTTGGGAGTTTCTTTTTCATAAATTCCTTGAGTTTTTCTGATCTTTTAGGAGATGATGAGGAAAATGCAGCTAAACCCGACAGTGTTTTGAAAAAAAATGCGGCATTCTGGAATGGTTGAAGTAGTTTGTTGCAAAACTAAATTGAGAACATGGCTGTAACAATGGACAAATAGTGCTTGAGGATACTTTTCTTGAACTTTTGTTTTTAAGCCATCAATATTTCCCGCCATAACTGAAGCACCATCGTATGTCTGTGCAATTAACTTATTGCCGACATTGTATTCTGCTATAACACCTTCCACATGCTGAAACAAAGCAGCAGCAGTTTTGCCCGAACTGACATTTGTGAATCCTATAAACCGTTCTTGAACATTGGCAGTACTGTCGACGTATCTTAAAACAGTGGACAGTTGACTCTGATTAGAGCAGTCACTTGTTTCATCAACAACAATGGCCACAAAAGGTGCTTCTTCTATTTCAGATTTTATGTTCTTTATCATAACCCCACTTATAGCAAATATTAGGTCATTCTGAATTAAAGGAGAAGTACCACGGAATACTGTTGAACTCTCAAGATGATTGGCCAGTAAATGGTCAAATTCACGTAAGGAACTTAAATATTCAATATAATTTCCTCTATTGTCTGATTCCACACTCTCATTATGACCCCGAAAAGCCAATTCTTGTTTTCCTAGACGCAGTAAAATCTCCCGATTTGTTTTCACAAGAGCATTGTGTTGGTTGATGTGTAGAGCTTTTTGCTTATCTAGCTGTAAATCGATTCTTGTCTTCCCAAAGTTTGCAAAGTTCATGCTACTATAAATATGTGCTTTTGATTTGTCGTGTTTTAGGACTGCCGTTCGAAGGGAGTTCATATTAGAAAACCCCTCTTTTGACCACACATTAGTTTCGCGGCTAAATAACAAACATGGCCAGCAAAATAGTTTAGACAGTTTAGAACTACCACACAACCAATTCCACTTACCATATGATGTTGAAGTGAAATGGCGTGTGTACTCACGCTGTTTTTCTTTTACGTCCATGGACAAATTTAACTCAGGAGTTGGTCTTTCCATTTTCACAATTTCAACTTTCTCGTTGTATGTACGACGGTTAAAAGGCACTTTTAATAAACCTTCTATTACACAGTCATTTTCAACACCAAACCTCTCCAGAAACTTGTTCTGCCATATTTTTCACAATATCACTTAATTGGGAAATTAAAAACTTAATAATTCACAATTAATATAACTCTTAGACACTCGAACAAATCACAAATTTAAAATACTGCACTGCAAGAACACAATCACATTCATGAGCTAGCGTACTAAGCGTACTGTTGCTTCGCGCCTGCGAAGAAACCGATCACGAGAGCGGCAACTCACCCGGCCTACACTGCACGATGGAAACAGAAGGGAGCGGGGGATGGGCAGTTGTGCGACAGGACAGCGTGAGCAGAACGGTCACAGGCTACCCCTCGTAGCAGCGGTTTCTCCAGTGATGCCGCCTTGACAACTTGTTTCTTTTCGAGAGCAGACAGCGCATAAAAATCTAACAATTACTTTAATTTTAATTACTGTGGTAAAACTAATACGGTATTACATTATGTTATATTATAAACTTTTTTTTTTTGTAATTTCCTTGGGCTACCGCCGGGAACCCCGGTAGTCCGCAAAATACGCCCCTGTATCCCATCAATATAAGCTATAGTAAGACACTTTTCTTTTTATAAGTGCGGGCCTGTACTACGATCGCCTGTTAAACCTCCAGATACATATTCTCAAGTTTGGCAATCTGGAAGTTAAATATTTTGTTCTGTACTACCAGCGGATTTTAACTGCAGGATTGTTATCCGGAAGATGTAGTAACATTTTTATTAGGTTGGCAATGAAGTTACTGAAAATGTGAAATTTATTGCGTTGGTATGCATTTCCCCGCGTAATTCATGTTTATGTTCCGTGTTCATAATGGTAATATTTATTTTGAGGTTTTATTGTAAGCATTATTGTTATTATAATACTGAAGCTCCAGCCAAGAAAAGAACAGAGTGAAGAACAGAAAAATTACACATATGAAGAAACTTTACATGGAAGCGAAAGGTAAGATTGTAAAGGTTATGTTTCTTTTCGAATAGTAACAATTCCTACCATATGATAGTATTTTGGTTTTAATATTAGGCCTAAACAGGAGGGGTGCGGATTCCAGCAAAAGTGCGTTTTTCTCCATAATCAATATTATAATCATTGTTTTATTCATGTATAACCGCAGAAGAAGTGTAGGTGGCAATTATTTTTGTATTATAATTAATTCACTGATACTGATAATAATGTCTTTGGCCTGGGATTTCTAACCGACATTAGTAAAGCAAGGTACTGGTATACTTTTTCTAGCAAAGTACTTTTATTTCAATATGTTAGGCCCAGTGGCGGCTCGTGAACTTGTGGATTGGGAGAGCTGCAGTAGATTTTGGTACATGCAAATTTCACTTCTTGATACCATTAATAATAAGTACAGGACAAAAATAAATGCACTACATATCGAAAAACCAAAACTTTCTGACTTAGTTGGGAGATGTCTGTGGCATCATTTGCTAATCGCAAAAAAAAAAAAAAAAAAAAAAAAAACTAATACCATCGATTTCAGTCTGAATTTCTGATCGGCAGACACTCAACTTGCAATCTACCAGTTCATTCTGATTTGTCTTAGATTTACCTTTAAACAGTGGCAAGTTCCAAATTATTTTTGAGAGGCTCGTTTAGATTACTCACGGACTGAAGCAACCCACGAAATACACCAGAGTTCTTCGAATCGTTTCTTTAATCATGTCCCCTAAGAGGAAGTTCATATTGGCCACAAAATTTGATACAATCAATATTTTTAAAAATAATTTCACGATTTTTTCTCACTTCTTTATTATGTTTGAGAATGTTTGTTCTGTTCGCTTCACTTAATTGCGCAGCAATATTAGTTTTGCCTAACATAGCCAACGAAACAACATTTTTCAGGTAAGACTGCGAAGATTCGTGCTGTTTAATTTTTAGGGGCAAATATCCTAAATCTGTCACATCACTCCTTGGCTATGCAGTATCACCACCGAAGAGGAGGCAACCACAAATGCTCAGCGTAAATTTTATTGTTATACTTCCTTACATATATGCACTATTTCGTCTGGATAAAGCTTGAGTAAGATTTAAGTCGGGTAACGAACGACCCTTTAATTTCACTTCATTACATCAATTTTCTCCCCAAGGGAAAGTTCAGAAAAATAAAATTAATATTCTGTAATTCACACACACACTCATGCTTGCACATTTGCACTGGTTAAGTTTAAAACGTCACACCAAAGCAACACTCAGATATACTGATGGTCAACAATTTTCTAAAACTGGAAAAGAAGTCTCTTTCGTATTTTACGTGCTATATCGAAAGGATTATACTCGTGCAATCATTTTGAGTTAAGGCAAATATTAGGTTCTGCTGGAGGCTGGATATGTACGTAATAATAAGGCAAAAGATAATATTAATTTCGTTATATTAACTCGATAAGATTCTACATCAATAAGTATGTGAAGAGAAAATAAACATTTTGTCATTAAGTCTCAAGGGAATAGAGAATCCATTTGACGTAGCATTACAATAGCGGTGTGGGAGGGGAGGAAAGATCTTCCATTGTCGCCTGGCTCTGCAAGCCACTGCAGCGAAATATGGGTTTTAAACAGCGGCAGTTTCCCTCTGCTTCCCTTCACCTCTCTACCCCCTGACCATGCAAGACACTCTCTCTATGATCTGTCCCACCCTGCAGATCCCAGGACGACTTTGAATGCAGTGTCAATTCCAGTACAGTCGACGCGCAAAAAGATGATGCATAGGATAATAGTACATATCCTCGGCCAGATGAAATATAAAGCAATTTACTAATAAAAGCTGTAACAATTCTTCTACAAATTAAAATAAATATTATTTTTATTTTCCTGTTAAAGCAGGGAGTGCTGCAGCTCCACAGCTCTTATGGACGAGCCCCCCTGGTTAGGCCTACGTATTTTTTTCTGGTAATAAATGAGCGGATATTTTGTATTAGGCCTATAATGCCATTTAGGTCACAGATCACATATTTTTTTTTTTTTAAAGAACAGCATGAGGTGGAGAGACATTTCCATTAAAATGCAATATCTGTTATTGCTACCAGTTCCACTATAGTGGCTCAATGTAATGCACATTCGATACCTCGTAAAATAACACAGAAGCAGCAGACATTAAGTTTTTTCCAAAGTTTCTATGTAGAGTCATATGTTTGATATTGTACTGACAATCGTCCATTAAAAGTTTTTGCCTATTTAGGTATAGACACTTAGATATGGGAAAAAGGGAAATACAGTATATTGTCTAATGTTGTACGTTGCACATGGAATTAACCTAGTTTTTCTTCCTTTTCAGTAATATAGAACGAAGCATAGGAAGAATATAGTAACATCAGCACAAATACAAGGACCTGAAAACAGCTGAGAAGCAAATTTGAATTCTTGGAAAAGAATGCAATGAAAATTGCTGCTGCAGAGAGACAATGCAGACTACAAACAGGTGGAGGCCCTCCAACTGAAGCAAACCCAAATCCAAACTTAGCCAAGGTAAGTGATTTAATTCCATCAATTTTGAGGGTCTTCCCAGTGTTTTGGATTCATATTCAATGCACGAGTTCACTTATATGTTATACAAATTATTAAATAATTAGCAGAGATAATTGTATAACACTGATTTTGAAAAAAAATATATATAGTTTGAATTATTTTTCTTGTTATTTATTTATTCATTCACTCATTTATTTACTTACTTTTGTTACAGCTGAAGTAGTAACTAAATCAAGTTCCACTGATACTAGTACAGCTAATAACACGAATGAGGTTAGTGTATAAGGAATTAAGAGCCAGAGGAAGAGATGATGAGCTTTAGAGATAAAAAAAAAATACTAGATTCTTGAAAATGGTTATACAAATTTAATTTAATGTTGGTATTACATTATACAGTAATCCTCTTATTTCTTTTTTATTTAAGTTCACAGGTTCACCGTGCAATTCTTTAGTTTTTGAAGTGAAACTGGACATCCCAACAATATCTCCAGGTAATTCGATTTATAATACTAAACATTCTTTCACATTCTATGTATGATGCTTACTTTTCCAATCTGAAATAGCTATAACATGTAAACACATTTTCAGCCAACACGTTGAAAATAAAACTAACACGTATACTATATGAAATCTGCAGCAAGCAGTAGATAAATTAAATGCAAAATTAAAAAAAAAAATAAAAATTAAGTTAAAATATAAATTGTATATAATAATGAAATGGTCACAAAAAATGGATGTTATAAAATTAAACATCATTGTATTATAATATTATGTGGGATTTGAGTGGGAATTTGGAATTTATAAATGTAGGCCCAAAAATAGAAAGTACACTAAACTGAAGAATTTATTTTGAGATTTCTCTGTAATGGGTTTGTAATCAGATTAGGTCACATTATGTTAAGTTGTATTTCAATTTTACTGTGAGGATTCTCACTTTGAAACTTGTGAATGATCTCTTATGTGCAGAAGAACTGAAAAATATCATTTCATGAGATAAAACAGAAACTGACTAATACTCTATTTACAGTAGAACTATTTGCTTGGTTTTTCTCTCTCTTTTTTTATTGCAGCTTGACTTTCTTATTGTTAAAAATGAGTTTGGATTAATAGCACATTAGAAAATACAATACTAATGAATTTAAATACTATTATAGTCAAAATCATGCCATGGTATGAAAGAAAATTTTCACAAACTAGACCGGGAATCGAACCTGCGACTTCCTGTTCTCCAGTCAGGCGCTCTACTACTGAGCTATCGAGTTCGTCTCATGCCAAAGGCTTGGAATTATCCTTTCATACTGGCGACAGAGTGAGACGAACTCGATAGCTCAGTGGTAGAGCACCTGACCGGAGAACAGGAAGTCGCAGGTTCGATCCCGCTCGAGGTTGTGAAATTTTTCTTTCATACCATGACTATAATAGTATTTAAATTCATTAATATGTCACATCAACAGACGTATATACGTCATACAAAATCGTAAAATACAATACTGTTACAGCTGCTGACTTTGAAGTGTTCACACACATTTATGATAAAACATCATCTCCAGAATTAAGTATCTTAAGAATTAATTCCACTTTTAAAATATTACAGAGTCAACTGGTGCAGTAGATGAAGATCTTTCACTGTACGGGTGTCTACACAGTGTAATGAATGTAAGTTTTAAGTGAAATTATTGGTTTATTCAGTGTAGGTATTGTAGGCTAAACTCAGAAAGGTCTGAATATAAGCATATATCCCTCTCTTAAATATTTCAGCTGATAATGGGATAATAACTGATCGAATTACATCCCAAGGATGCTTTAAAAAAGGAGAAGAAGAAGAAGCAAGTCACATTGAAAAATTCTTCTCCATCTGTGAACTGTAAGTTTAATGTTGACTTAATTATACTTGAGATGTGAGAAATGCATGAACTTCAGTACTATTACAGTGATTTCTTAAAAAAAAAAAATCCATTAGTTGAAAGCTGGATGCTAACATTATAACAAAGAATTATTTGAAATAAAAGTAAGTCATGTCCTCATGTTTGGAAAGAGAAGGGGTTTGGAATATCAAAAGCAACATTTGCAGTTTTTACATTACTTTTTCCCCCTCTTTAACGGGTGGTCCATCTGCTAGGACATCTTCAATTAGTGGCAGGAAGTAAATGCTACATTAATCACCCATTCTTTATGTTTTAACAAAAAATATGTTTAATTTTGTTGACCAGATTTGTTTTACCTGGATGACTGAGAGGTTACTATATCTCATCTTTCTACTGGAGTAATAATCTCTTGCAGCTGTTCTTGATCCTTGTGGTCTCTGGCCTCTGCTTTATCTGCCAGTCTTCAGGTTTAGGTTCGAGCTCAGGTGATAATTATAAGCTAATCTAAGGTTTGTGATTGGTTTCAGGTCTGGTTCAGATCAGGCCGAGATGGGCCGGACCTAAGAATTATGGCCCGTGCAGATCTCTTAACAAATTGGGCTTATAGCCGAAGTTGGCTCTGCCCACAGTTTTCTAGGCCTATAATAAAATTATGTTCCAAGTTTTGTGTATTTGCATATGTATTTGTGTTGTGTTTAATTACAGTTACTATATACTCTTATGTATTAGCCTATATATTATTAGTTTGTAAATATGACATGTATCATAGCATATATAATGAGACAGTGGATGTAATAAATGATTATGCTTATTGTGTCTCCTGAAAAATGTTGTGTTACTATATTTTGTTTATACAAAGTAAATACATTTCAAATTTAATTGCAGCTATAGTGCATCTTTATTATTTTAAGTACCTACACATTCAGAGTACCTGAATACAATTACTGTGCCTCTTGAAAAATGTTGTTTTACTATATTTGCTTATGTAAAATAAACTTGAATTGCAGCTACAGTGCATTTTTATTGTTTTAAATAGCCTACACATGCAGAGTAACTTGTCATAATTTTTAAAATGTATTTATCAAACCTTTGTGTTTACATGGCACATTTGAATCATCCTAGCCTGTTAAGAGATCACTGCGAGGGATCCAAGCAAGAAAATACATTTAAAAAGTAACGATATGAATATGTTTGCATACATGAATCACTAGGCCTAGCATGAATGAAAGAGCTCCCTTGCAAAACGTAAATGCCAATTCCAAAACTTTCAGGAAATGAAGAAAAACTGTCACGTCTAAAATTCAATAAACCATTTTAGTTTGTTAAATTAATAATATACAGCAAGCATATCTTAAAAGTCTGATTAGTGAAATATGTTAGGCCTACTCCTAATGGTGAGTGATATATGCAACAAAGGGGAAGGGAACTGGCCACCCTACCACATTATCTCCTGACAGTTGCCTCATGAGTGATGCCTTATTGGTGTTCCAATCTATCTTCGGACAGTTTACTAAACAACTAGCAGACACAAAATGAAACAGTTCTAGGAAAACTTTAATCAAGACCTATAGTATGTACATAAAATCTGTATTAAAATACTATTCAGAAGTATTCATAACAGCATCAAGAAAGAGAGAGAGAGAATCCCTTGAAAAATAAAAAATCAAACCTTGCGCTTAATAACTGGCGCACATAAAACCACTCCCAATGAACCATTACAAGTCATCACTTCAATTAAACCAAGCAGCAAGTGCAGCACTAGCTCGATTGATAACAGTTCCTGCTGTAACTTTGTAGACACCATAAAAATCTCCTATTGGTGTCAATGTTCTCTGAGTGGCAAAGAACCTCAATGCCAGTAGTAGTTGGTCCATTGGAGGTAAGGCATTATTTCTGGAAAAATGTACAAATAATGAGATATGGTTAAACTTTTACCGGTAAATCTTTACAATAGCGTTACCAAAACAAGGCAAATGGCAAAGACTCCCTACAGGATAGCCTAGAAGAGAGAGGTTTGGATGTAGTAGTGACTTTTTTTTTTAGACAATTGTGAGTATATGCAAAGAATACTAACATAACCTGTCACTAACTCCATCTTACGAAAACTTGTCTTTTCTCTGTAATAGGTATGGACACACAGTAATGAGATGAATGTGCTGCCTCTCCTTGCCGCCTACCCCTTCCATCTCGACAGAGCGATCCCGCCTCTCTACTGGCCTCCACTTTCACAGTAATTTTCTACCTTTATTTGGGAAATTGGTGTCGGCACTCAATTTTTCTTTCGTTTACGGTACATATTACTTGACTGGAAGCCACATACGTAAACACATTTGTACCTTAAAGTGGAAACGCAATTGCGAAGGAATCATAGTTTACCATATAAAGTATTTGGATATATTATATATTGTTATTATTTTTTTATGTAAAGAAACTGTTATTATTATAGGTTGCCATATATTATTGTATCAATCACCTTAATACCTTGTTAGGGCAACAGAACACCTTAATGAAATGCAACATTCTAACCTCACTTCTGTTGTATTACAAGTTACTGTATTTCAAAATAATTATTATAGTGCTATTACACAATATAATAATGCAATACCTACCGATATAGTGTAGCTTATTATTGACAGTGTACTTACCGATCTGTGTTATGTTCAGTTGATCATTGATTTCATGTAGTAGGTTTCGTTATTCGAATCCGTCTCAAAAATATCTCGTCATCCCACTCTTCAAAATTATTTGGACGCAGCCTAATTCGTTTTGCTCTTCTGACATCACGTAGCATCTGCTTCAGAACTTCATCATCAGAATCAGTCTCAAAGTTAAATTGATCCATAAAATCACCAGCTGTACGACGTGCAGCCATCTTGATTTCAACACCGAGTTCCAACCTTCGGATAACGCCTATCTGACAATCTGCCTTCCGGATTGCTAATCTGGAAGTTTAGCCTCCAGATTGCACATAACAGAAAGTCGTAGTACGCGATTACAACCGAACTTTCGGATAAATATGCCATCTGCCGGATAAATTTAAACAGAACTTTATCCGACAGTCGTAGTACAGGTCCTAAAGTTGGAGGTATTTCTGTGAACAATTTATTCTTCCTGCTGGTCCTATCTGTTTCGAGTAGGTCGATGGCATGATCGACTGGCCTGTACTACGATCGCCTGTTAAAGCTCCAGATTCGTATACTCCAGTTTAGCAATCTGGAAGTTAAATATTTTGTTCTGTACTACCAGCGGATTTTAACTGCAGGATTGTTATCCGGAAGATATAGTAACATTTTTATTACGTTGGCAATGAAGTTACTGAAAATGTAGTGAAATTTATTGCGTTGGTATACCTTTCCCCGCGTATTTCATGTTTATATTCCGTGTTTATATGGTACTATTTATTTTGAGGTTTTATTGTAAGCGTTATTGTTATTATTTATTATAATACTGAAGCTCCAGCCAAGAAAATAACAGAGTGAAGAACAGAAAATTACACATACTGTATGAAGAAACTTTACATGGAAGCAAAAGGTAAGATTTTAAAGGTTATGTTTCTTTTCGAATAGTAATAATTCCTACAATACGATAGTATTTTGGTTTTAATTAGTAGGCCTAAAGAGGACGGGTGCGGGTTCCAGCAAAAGTGCGTTTTTCTCCATAATCATTGTTTTATTCATGTGTAACTGCACAAGAAGTGTAGGTGGCAATTATTTTTGTATTGTAATTAATATTAAGTGTTCTTTCAGTTTGTTGTATAGCCTACATTATTAGTGAATAGGGCCTATTTCGGTAATTTTTTTTAGAAATAGTGTACTTCACGGCTTCAAATCATGGGTCGAAGGCACAGTAACTCGTTTAAAAAGAAAAGTTCACTGATACTGATAATAATGAATGATGTTTTTGGCCTGGGATTTCTAACCAACATTAGTACAGCAAGGTACACTGTTCCTAGCAAATTACCAATATTTCAGCATGTTAGGCCTACGTATTTTACTGTTAGTAAATGGACGGATATTTTGTATTAGGCCTATAATACCATTCGATCACAGATAGGGCCTAACATTATTTTTTAAAAGAACAGCATGAGGTGGAGAGACGTTTCCACTAAAATGCAATATCTGTTGCTGCTACCAGTTCGACTATAATCACTCACTGTAATGCACATTCAACACCTCGTAAAATAACACAGAAACAGAAGATATTAAGTTTTTTCCAAAGTTTCTATGTACAGTATAGTCATATGTTTGATATTGTACTGTCAATCGTCCAGTAAAAGCTCTTGCTTATTTAGGTATAGAAACTTAGATAAGGGAAAAAGAGAAATACAGTATATTTTCTAATGTTGTAGGTTGCATATGGAATTAACTTAGTTTTACTTCCTTTTTAGTAATATAGAATGAAGCATGGGAAGAATATAGTAACATCAGCACAAATACAAGGACCTGAAAACAGATGAGAAGCAAATTTGAATTCTTGGAAAAGAACACAAAGAAAATTGCTGCTGCAGAGAGACAATGCAGGCTACAAACAATTGGAGCCCCTCCAACTGAAGCAAAACCAAATCCAAACTTAGCCAAGGTAAGTGATTTAATTCTCCTATCAATTGAGTGATTTCTCAGTGATTTTTATTCATATTCAATGCATAAGTTCACTTATATGTTAATTTATACAATTATTACATAATAAGCAGAGGAAATTGTATAACACAAGTTTGAATTATTTTTATTTATTTATTTATTCATTCACTCATTTATTTATTCACTCATTCACTCATTTATTTATTTACTTACTTACTTTTGTTACAGCCGAAGTAGTAACTAAACAAAGTTCCACTGATACCAGTGCAGCTAATAACACGAATGAGGTTAGTGTGTAAGGAATTAAGAGTCAGAAGAAGAGATGATGAGCTTTAGAGATAAAAATAAAATATTAGATTCTTGAAAATTGTTATACAAATTTAATTTAATGTCGGTATTACATTATAATACTATTATTTCTTTTTTACTTACAGTACCATTCAGGTTCACAGTGCGATTCTTTAGTTTTTGAAGTGAAACTGGACATCCCAACAATATCTCCAGGTAATTTGATTTATACTACAAAACGTTCTTTCACATTCTACGTATGATGCTTACTTTTCCAATCCGAAATAGCTGTAACATGTAAACACATTTTCAGCCAACATGTTGAAAATAAAACTAACACACATACCGTACTATATGAAATCTGCAGCAAGCAGTAGATAAATTAGATGCAAAAGTTAAAAAAAAAAATGTTAAAATATAAATTGTACATAATGATGAAATGGTCACAAGAAATGGATGTCTTAAAAATTAAACATCATTGTATTATAATATTATGTGGGAGTTGAGTGGGAATTTGAAATTTATAAATGTAAGCCTAAAAATAGAAAGTACACTAAACTGAAGAATTTATTTTGAGATTTCTCTGTAATGGGTTTGTAATTAGATTAGGCCACATTATGTTAAGTTGTATTTCAATTTTACCGTGAGGATTCTCACTTTGAAACTTGTGAATGATTTCTTGTGTACAGAAAAACTGAAAAATATTTCTTCATAAGGTAAAACAGAAACTGACTACACTCTATTTACAATAGAACTATTTGGTTTTCTCTCTCTCTTTTTTATTGCAGCTTCACTTTCTTATTGTTAAAAATGAGTTTGGATCAATAGCACGTTAGAAAATACAATACTCTTACAGCTGCTGACTTTGAAGTGTCCACACATTTATGATAAAACATCATCTTTCTTCAGAATTAAATATCTTAAGAATTAATTCCACTCTTAAAATATTACAGAGTCAGCTGGTGCAGCAGATGAAGGTCTTCCACTGTACGGGTATTTACGCAGTGTAATGAAAGTAAGTTTTAAGTGAAATTACTGGTTTATTCAGTGTAGGTAGTGTAGGCTAAACCCAGAAAGGTCTGAATATAAGCATATATCCCTCTCTTAAATATTTCAGCTGATAATGGGATAATAGCTGATCGAGTTACACCCCAAGGGTGCTTAAAAACAAAAAGAAAGAAAGAAAAAGCAAGCCTCTGAGGAATGCATTAGCCACATTGAAAAATCTTTCTCCATCTGTGAACTGTAAGTTTAATGTTGACTTAATTTTACTTGAGATGTTAGAAATTCATGAACTTCAGTACTATTACAGTGATTTCTTTAAAAAATACATTAGTTGAAAGTTGGATGCTAACATTATAACATAGAATGATTTGAAATAAAAGTAAGTCATATCCTCATGTTTGCGAAGAGATAGGGTTTGGAATATCAAAAGTAAGATTTGGAGTTTTTACATTACTTTTTCCTCCTCTTTAATGGGTGGTCTATCTACAAGGACATCTTCAATTAATGGCAGAAAGTAAATGCTACAATAATCACCCATTCTTTATGTTTTAACAAAAAATATGTTTAATTTTGTTGACCAGATTTGTTTGACCTGGATGACTGGGAGATTACTTCTTCTCATCCTTCTAATGGAGTGATAATCTCTTGCAGCTGTTCTTGATCCCTGTGGTCTCTGGCCTCTGCTTTATCTGCTAGTCTTCAGGATTAGGTTCGAGTCAGGTGATAATTATTAGCTAATCTAAGGTTTCTGGTTGGGTTCGGGTCTGGTTCAGATCAGGCCGAGATGGGCCGGGCCTAAGAATTATGGCCCGTGCAGATCTCTAACAAATGGGGCTTATAGCTGAAGTTGGCTCTGCCACAGTTTTCCAAGTTTTGTGTATTTTCATATGTATTTGTGTTGTGTTTAATTACAGTTACTGTGTACTCTTATGTATTAGCCTGTATATTATTAATTTGTAAATATGACATGTACCATAGCATATATAATGAGACAGTGGATGTAATAAATGATTATGCTTATTGTATCTCCTGAAAAATGTCGTGTTTTGTTCACACAAAATAAATAAATAAATTTTAAATTTAATTGCAGCTATAGTGCATCTCTCTTGTTTTAAGTACACATTCACAGAGTACCTGAATACAATTGAAGCGTCAGCTGGAACAACGTTGTAAGTTACAAAATTTTCATTCGGTGTGTTTCCGTGTAATAATGTTGTATGTCATGTTACCTTGCTATACTCCTTGGCTTGCAACTGTCCATCAATGCAGTACGTGAAATTTGTCCACTCAAAAGTTTGCTACCCTCATAAGAACAAAGTTGTACGCATATACACATTTTTGCAGCTCCTCTAAATTTTACCAAATATAACTTATAACGTTGTTCCAGCTGACGCTTCAATTAATGTGCCTCATGAAAAATGTTGTTTTACCATATTTTGCTTATGTAAAATAAATTTGAATTGCAGATACAGTGCATTTTTATTGTTTTAAATAGCCTACAGTGTACCTGGTCATAATTTTTAAAATGTATTTATCAAACCTTTGTGTTTGAATCATCTTAGCCTGTTAAGACATCACTGTGAGGGATCCAAGCAATAAAATATATTTAAAAATATGAATATGTTTGCATACATGAATCACTAGGCCTAGCGTGAATGAAACAGCTCCTTTGCAAAACATAAATGCCAATTCCAAAACTTTCAGGAAATGAAGAAAAACTGTCACGTCTAAAATTCAATAAACTGTTACAGTTTGTTAAATAATAATACTGTGTATAGCAAGCATATCTTAAGTCTGATTAGTGAAATATGTTAGGTCTACTCCTACTGGTGAGCTATATATGCAAGGAAGGAGAAGGGAACTTGCCACCCTACCACATTATCTCCTGACAGTTGTCTCATGAGTGATGCCTTATTGGTATTCCAGTCTATCTTCGGAGAGTTGACTAAACAACTAGCAGACACAAAATGAAACAGTTCTAGGAAAACTTTAATCAAGCCCTATAATATATACATAAAACCTGTATTAAAATACTATTCAGAAGTATTCGTAACAGCATCAAAAAGAGAGACAGAATCCCTTGGGGTGGAAAAAAAACAAGCCTTGCACTTAATTACTGGAGCAAATAAAACTACTCCCAATGAAGCATTAAAAGTCATCACTTCAATTAAACCAAGCAGCAAGTGCAGCACTAGCTCGATTGACAACAGTTCCTGCTGTAACTTCGTGGACCCCACAAAAATCTCCTACTGTTGTCAATGTTCTCCCAGTGGCATAGAATCTCAATACCAGTAGTAGTTGGTCCATTGGAGGTAAGGCATTATTTCTGGAAAAATGTATAAACAATCAGATTTGGTTACACCTTTACAGGTAAATCTTTACAATAGCGTTACCAAAAGAAGGCAAGGACTCCCTACAGGATAGCCTGGAAGAGAGGTTTGGATGCAGTTTTGACATTTTTTTTTTTTTAGACAATTGTAAATATATGCAAATCATACTAACCTAACTGCCACTAATTCGATCTTACGAAAACTTGTCTTTTCCCTTTAATTAGTAAGGAAACACAGTAATGAAATGAATGTGCTGCCCTTCCCTGCCGCCTACCCTTCTATCTCGATAGAGCAATCCCGCCTACCCGTACCTCTCCACCGCACTCCACTTTCACAGCAACTTTCCACCTTTATTTGGGAAATTGGTGTCGGCACTCAATTTTTCTTTCGTTTATGGTACATATGACTTGACTAGAAGCCAAATATGTGAATACATTTGTATCATAAAATGGTAACGCAATTGTGAAGAAATGGTAGTTTACCATATAAAGGATTTTGATATATTATATACTGTTATTATTTTTTATATAAAAGTATTTTGAAACTGTTATTATTGTAGGTTGCCCTATATTATTATATCAATCACCTTCATACCTTGTAAGGGCAACAGAACACCTGCATGAAGCAACATTCTAACCTCACTTCTACTGTATTACAGGTTACTGTACTTCAAAAAAAATTATTATAGTGCTATTATATACAAAATATTGATGTAATACCTACCGAAATAGTGTAGCTTATTATTAACTGTGTACTTACGAGCTGTGTCTTGTTTCAGTTGATAATTGATTTCATGTAGTAGGTTTCGTTATTCCAAACTGTCTAAAAAATTTCTCGTCATCCCACTCTTCAAAATTATTTGGACGCAGCCTAATTCGTTTTGCTGTTCTGATATAACGAAGCATCTGCTCCAGAACTCATCATCAGAATCAGTATCAAAATTAAATTGATCCTTCAAATCACCAGCTGTACGACGTGCAGCCATCTTGATTTCAACACCGAGTTCCAACCTCCGGATAACGCCTATCTGCTACTCTGCCTCCCGGATTGCTAATCTGGAAGTTTAGCCTCCAGATTGCACATAACCAAAAGTCGTAGTACGCAATTACAACCCAACTTCCGGATAAATATGCCATCTGCCGGATAAGTTTAAACTAGAACTTTATCCGAGAGTCGTAGTACAGGCCCAACCCTACAAAGGTACAAGTTTTCTTAAAATAATAAGTTTCAATACTAACATTTACTAACTGCAAAACCATTATTTCAGGATAAAATCTCAACTAAAAGTACTTACGTAATACTTCCTGTCTCCTTTCACTGCTACTATAATTTAGAGTTTGTAAGACTTTGTTTTCATTTAAGAGAAAAAGTTGAGAATAACAATTTTCACTTCAACGGTAATTACACTGTGTTCCCACTGTTGGCATTCGCAGGCTTTTTGTTGTCCCTCTCGCTTACATTTACAATGTAAGCCAATGATTCAGCATAACAAAATTTTGACAAGTAACTGAGAAAATATATAATTTTCAATAAAAATCGCAAATGATTGATTTTACACCCACTGGTTGACTTTACCCATTTCTACGGTAACTGATTCTATAGTTAAACCATACCAATGTGATTTACTTTCACCATTAACACATGATTAAAGCACTCACTGACTGTTATTAAAAGGACCATCATTTAAAAATTGGAGTATGAAGATTATTTATGCATGAACTACATTTGTCTGAATGAATACACAATAGTTTACCAAAGCCATGAGCATAACTGCAGGATTTCCATATTCAATTGAATGAAACTCAAGATATTATATGGCGAAGTACCGATATTTGTTTCGATAGAAGTTTTAGTAATATGAATTACTAAAATCTTTCTCTTCATAAAACTTTCTGCTTTCGTTATATCATTCAGATAGAACAGTGACGGGGAACAGCCTCTCTCAGAAAGCTCAGCTTCTCTCGCTACCTTACTTGCTGTTGTATGTAGATACTCATTAAAACTACTCTGTTTACAATACGAGTTACCCGTCCCTGAGATAGAACGTCCAGGAATTGAGTTGAAGTCTAGTTGGTAAGCTCGACGTGAGTGTGCATATCCATAACTTATACACATGCTTGCATATACAGAGAGAGGCAGCAAAAATTTATTACACTATGCAAAGGACGTCGGGGAACAGATTGCCCGAAATCCATTGCTCTATTCATCGGTAAGCTGTAGTCGCATGGGCGTACGTTCAGTTTCATTATGGTAGGCCTAAAATTTCCAAGTGGTGGGGCTGGAATGCGCAGAGAGAGGAAACACATTGCGTTATTTGCAGGCTTAGGATCCGGGACACTTTAGCAACCAATGTACGCACAACTTGACTATAGAGTTCCTTGAACATAGTAGACAGACATACTGTGAATGTGAAGAACGACGTCAATGTGCTGCGTTATTTTCTACTGTTAATAGTACGATCTGGTGACGGTGGAAAATGAAGTAGGATACATACTTTACAAGTTTTCATGTTCTGCGGCGACGTTGAACATGTTAGCGTTACAATGAACAACTAAACAACCATGTACAGGGACATCATTTCATTTTTACTTCAATTTTTATTGTACCTGACTTTTTTAAGGTAATAATAATAATAATAATAATAATAATAATAATATTTATTAATACTATACACTTGAGCTACATTAGGCATTGCAGCCCGAAAGAGCAGAAGCTCGTGCTCGGGCGCAGTTCAGATCAGTTATACAAAATATATCACAAAATTACGAGAGTTCATTGAGCACAATCACATTAATAAATGGTAAAATACATACAGCATGTAATATGTCTATATACAAATAGAAAATAAAGAAGTACATGAATATTAGAGTAACAATTTTTAACTCAATTAGCTTAAACAATTAAATAATTAATCTGATTTGTTTCTTAAATCTATGTGTGTTAAGTGTACTTAGCTCAGGGTAAGCTCTAATTAATGTATTATATATTTTGGGTCCAAAATTTCTGCTGTGTTTTAATCCAGCAGTTGTGTGGCATTTGGGAGTATTTAGAAAGAAACTGTAGTTTTGTCTCGTCTGGTATTCATGAGGATCAAATTTAAATTTATTGTGGTTTTTATGGAAGTAAATCAGCAATTTTTGTTTATAAATTTGTTCTAGATTTGATACGCCAAATTCCTGAAAAATTAATTTTGTTGGGTAATCGTACTTCACTCCCACCTCTTCTAGTAGCAAACTTCCACACACAACCAAAGCCACATACGCAGTCAAAGTTATCTTACGGTCATAGTAAACAATACAGAGTGAGTGAATATAGTATGTTCCAGAAATGAAGGGTACACGAGAATAACGATCAAGGTCCATTTTAGAAAGTTTCGAGAAAAACGAATTTTAAAGTTCAAGCACTTAATACCTTCTTATGTGTGTATTTAATAGAAATTGACGTAGTGGAATGTCAAGAGCGATGATTTCTTATTACTAGCTAGACCACATGATAGTACTTCTTTTCCACTATAAGATAGCATTATTAACTCAATTTCGATTTTTGATGGACCTTGATCGTTTTTCCCGCGTACCCTTCAAATATGATCGCATTTTTCAGTGAAGAAAGAGCATTCATTCACTACTGAATCATATTTTCACACAGGTACTGTGCATCAGTTTAGTTACGTCGTATCCCGGTTTCCCCCACCCATTTCTGCTGGCTCCTCTGTAAAGGTTATAGTGGCTGGGCTGTCTTAGCTCTTTTCTGAAAACATTTGCTGTTAGGAATTGGACTTCTACGTAATATTATACAACTATTTACAATAATTTTAATAAAAGGGCCTCGTTAAGTAAGTAATTGTCACGTGATTTCCCTCCTTTCTAAGATACTCCTACATAATTACATTGACGGACAGTAGATAGCATATCTGAGTAAATTTATCTGCGGATCAGGCAGAAGTGAAGATTGAATTGACAGTACATAAGGTACACTGTTATAGAGTAGGTACAGAATTATTTCAACAGGCACAAGATTATGGCTCCCCCATGTCGCTTGTTTTGATTGCTTTTCATTATTTCTTTGGGGTTAGGCTACTCTGAAACAGTTGTGTTTACTAAATATTCTACAACAATAGAAGAATTAAATAATTTCATTTAAGAAACCATACATCCAGATTCAGAAGATATGCTTGAAAACGTTTTTGATAATATGCACAAAAGAACTTAAGCCTGTATCGAAATGAACAACCACCATTTTCAATAATTAGTTTAAATATCTATATTTTGATTTTTTAAAAGTATGAATGCACGCTTTATCATATCTTAGTTTAAATATCTATATTTTGATTTTTTAAAAGTATAAATGCACGCTTTATCATATCTTAAGGTGCGTCGAGACTTGCAACAGAACATCGTAGCGCAAGCGCGCTGCGATCCTATCTGGATAGCGAACGATACTTCGCAACATCGGCGCGTAGCGTGAGCCCGCAACCTCAGCGTTACGGACCTAGAGGCGCTGAGTTGCACCACTCGTCGTTTATTCCAAGGAAAAATCAAAGGATCCAGGGGCCCGTTTCACAATCCTTACAAATTACAAATTAACAATTTACAAATAACAAGTAAAAGATTACAAATGCTTGCAAATTGTTTTTCACAATGCTATTTTATTAGTTTGTAAAGTCTGACGAACTTCACAAAATGAGCTAAAGAAATTTACAAATACACATTATTGGTTACACAATATCGCCAACGACAGTTTACAAAAATCGCTAAGGAGCAGAGCTAAAGTCGCTGTATTTTTACTACTATCGATACATATGTTTATATTTTGTACTAAAATAGATTATTCTGAGATTGCTTATTCATATTTCACCAACAGAAAATATAAAATATTGTTTAAAAAAATTAACAGTATTTAGATTTTTATATATTGGCGACAATAGAGTTTGATGTGATGTGATTGGTCGAGTATACCAATACGTCTATTACTTAAATGACCAAAGTTAGCACAAAATTCAGTGAAATAAGTAAATAACAGATTTGGTCTACGTACAAATATGCAATTGATAAAACAATTACGATGTCTAAACACAAAATCAGGTTAATTTTTTGTGTTGATCCATCAGTATTTATTAATATTTCATCCCTAACCTCACGAACATATTGATCCCATCAGCAGCATAAAAATTCTGTGCTATAGTAAATAACATTTTGGCGATCAAAAACCTGCCCCGAATTTAACTCTTTTAACAATATCAACTACTCTGTGCGCACTTTTGCACACTGATATCTTAGAAATTCTGTGCTTATCTGCTAACCCACGGAACTGACTGGTGACTGCATCCAATGCAAAACAATACAGTTCTCGCTTTGAGGTTAGGGCATCACTTTTCTCTTTTGGATGTTGGATATATGATGTCCCATATCTTGTAGGAGAGATTCCAGAGAAACGGGACTCGAAACGACTTCAGAATACCGCGTAAGTAGTGTCGCTATTGCATTATTGAATTATTTATTTTTGTTGCAGGGAACTTCTTTATTAAGTGCGAGTATTTATTAAATACAGTCTTCGTATATAAATACTTACGCGGTATTCTGAAGTATAGCGCGGGACTCATTCGAAACCTTTCATTAAATTTATACAATGATACGAACGTGCTATTAATTCTTGGCCGGAGAATTTTACGTATACATCTTCGTTTGATTAGGCCTAAATTCAATATCTTCGTATGAGTCACTAGAACTCCTTAATAACATCAAAACTGCTTTAGTTTAATTCTTAATATTATCCAGTTACTCAAACATTAATTTAATAAGTATTTCTTTATTGTATTTACATATTCATAATTTGTTGCAATATCAAACTTTACACATCTCAGAGGTATTGTAGAAAATGTGCTAATTTTACAAGTAAAATATACATGTTTGTAAAATTACTCTTCATTGTGAAACAGAATAATTGTAAAGTGAGCAAAATTTAATTTGTAAAGATTTAATTTCCTTTGTAAAGTTCAACAGTACAAACAAAGATTGTTGACAGAGGTTCACAATTTACAAGCAAAGTTTACAATTTACAAAGATTGTAAACATTGTGAAACAGGCCCCAGAGCGTTGAAGTTGCAGTATGTGTGGACGTGCATGGAAGCTGGACGTGTAACACCTATTCGTGCCGTATGTGTGGCTACAGTGCTAGTGCACTGGCCTTCCATGAAGACGGTCCGGATTCGGTCTGCGTGGAATGTATGATGGTAAAATAGACGTTGCATAAGGGTTTTCTCGGTGTACTCTGTTTCCCTCTTTCATTCCAACACTTCACTTCTCCTTCATTTCATCTCTCGGAACAACTAGATAAGGCAGCGTCGACTATGCTCGCCACTAGTGACCTGGCCGTACAGAAATAAGACAATCGAAATTTCGCTAGTAATTTCGCGACTATATTCTTTAAGCATTATTTCAAATGCAAGGTTTACGGAGTATAACGGAGGTCTTTTCAATGCACTAGAAGAAAATACAGATATAGTAAGATATTATATCAGATTATTACAGCGAAATGAAGGAAAAATATGTTGTGATTTATGAAATATCACTGAAATCGACGAAATCAAATTTCGTGGCAATCGTCGTCAAGCGCTAGCTAGGGTACGTAATTATAACCGCATTGGCGTTGTATTTTTGGTTCAGAGAAAAGAGCTCGTCTTTACGAAATAAACGTTCAGCTGCCATGAAATTAATTATTGCTTTCATAACATTGCTTATCAATTTTACGAAAAAATTATCACCAGAACAATGGGCGACTAGAAACATCACTAGTGTCCACCGCTGTGGAGTAACGGTTAGCTTGCCTGACCGTGAAACGAGCGGGTACGGATTCAAATCCTGGTTGAGGTTTTTTTCCGGGAGTTTACGTCAACCCATTAAGAGCAATTGCTTGGTAACTTTCGGCACGGGACCCTGGACTCATTTCGCTGTCATTATCACCTTCATAGCATTCAGACGCTAGATAACCATAGATGTTGATCGTCTGACCGCGAAACCAGATGGCCCGGGTTCGAATCCCGGTCGGGGCAAGTTACCTGGATGAGGTTTTTTCCGAGGTTTTCCCTCAACCAAATACGAGAAAATGCTGGGCAACTTTCGGTGCTGGACCCGGACTCATTTCACTGGCATTATCACCTTCATTTCATTCAGACGCTAAATAACCTAGATGTTGATACAGCGTCGCAAAATAATAATAATAATAATAATAATAATAATAATAATGGCTTTATTTAACCTAGCAGAGTTAAAGCCGTAAGGCCTTCTTTTACACTCAACCAGGATTAAAACTTGCTTACATAGTTGAACATACAACTGGATCGAAATTAAGTAATTACATACTGATACAATTTAGGTACATAATGAGATCAAAAGAGGTAGTTACATAAAATTTACCTCATAAAATAAAAATAAACGTAGTGGAATACATATTAGTATTGTTAGAATCAAATACGAATCATATAAAATCAGAAGCCCATAATTCAATAAAAAATGTACACAGTAAAAATAAAAATAAACACATTAGTATACATATTAGTATTAGATTACAATTAAGTAGGATTCACGTAATTAAACCAGAAACCGACAAATGAATAAAATGTACACAAAAAAATAGATTAAGATAATAATAAAAAAACAACACAGTGGGATACATATTGGCGTTGAGTGATAAATAAACACGATTTACGTGATTACACAATAAAAATAAGAAACAAAAAATAAAAATAAATAGAGTGGAACACATTCCATTAAATGTTTGCAACGCGTTAGATCTGGCAACTCATCATAAGATATTTTTCTAATTTACATTTAAGGAAATTAAAGTTCGGCAGGCCTTGACTTCAGAAAATAACCCACTACAAAATATACTCGTACATCACTAGCGAAGCGAAAAGCACATTCGACCATATTGAAACAAAAGAAAATGCAAGCGGGGTTTTAGTTCCTACTTAGTATGTCTCCTCTCACATTATTTATCCCCTCATCTAATCCACTCCAAACTTGTCTCATTCCTCGGCCTTATGTTGCTTAGCTATTCCCTCATTTAACCCATGAAACTTTTAACTCGCAATATGTACGGAATTAAGTTGCGTTGCAAAATGATTCAACCCCTATACGTATGGCAAGTACGGGTTTCCGATATTAATCTAGGTTCTAAGGGCTTGAGCCTCCAGGTTCTATTCGGGCTCTTTAGTAGTTGATGAAACCTTACCTGCAGGGTCAAGGAAAGATAGCCCACTTGTTAGCGTAGGATTAATGTCAATCAATTAGTCAATAAATCAACCATCAATCAACACCCATTCGTCTGTCTGTGTGGGCAGTGAACATGGAATGGACTGAGGAAAACACGTTGCACTTTATGAAATTATACACAGGAAAAGAAATTTTGTGAAATGCCAAACACCACAAGGAATTTTAACAAAATTTTAAGGAACGATGCTTGGGAGCAGCTGGCGACTTGATGTTACGACCCAGCGTTGCGGACCGATGATACGGAGCGAACCGTCAGATGTCGGTATTCCTGCGTAACAGTCAAAGGACTCAGCTCTGAAGTTGCAGTCCCTGACACAAATACGTTGGACTGCGCATGCTGACGTCACACTGGGATGTTAATGGTTGCAATTTGAATTTTATTGTTTCCGAACTATTATGAAATTCAGCAAACCATGCTGCACCAGTACCATGTTCATGCGTTATACTTATTTATGTTTATTTTATGTTCAACTTCATTATTATTATAATTATTATTATTATTATTATTATTATTATTATTATTATTATTATTATTATTATTATTATTATTATTAGCATCATCATTTATATTCATACGACTATTTTATTGACACTGATTATTTCCTGATTTATTGCAGTATTCAATGAGATCCAAAATTGTAACATCTATGTTAATTCACATTCGGAAACCAAAATCACTGTCCATATACAAAATATTACTGTCAATAATACGAATAATCAGCAAGTATGAAGTTATTGGCATGTAAAAATATCTCAATAACATATTATTATACTAGCAAGTATAAATAATAATAGTTATTTGTATACATACTGCTGATGTCTACATTTCGCTCAAACACACGCCATAATGAATTACTTATTAAAAATTAAATACACGCAAACACTAAAAAGTAATTAACACTTTTTTGGAACACTAAATTGAAGTTACTTTCAATTTTTCAATTGTTAGTTGAACATAATTCAATACACCGATGCGAAATGAGTTTAAATCACCGCCAATTACGGTGGTCAACTCCCTAGATTTTAACTTATTAAACAATAAATTACTACAATAATTAGGCATATCATATTTCTTCTGTCTGTGACTTTCTATTCTTACAGTTCTGCATTACGTGTATTAAAATGATGACAATTTACTCGTAATATTTTATTATATTCAGTTTCGTCATGCGTAAACAGCATTAAACATTTATAAATAGAAGTATAGGCTATACAAAGAAATACCAAGATTCTGTATTCCTAAAAAAGAAAAAAAAAATTACAAGGTTTTGTACTTTAAATAACAAAATCGTTCTAATAACTCGTTTCTGAGCAATAAAGACTCTGCTAATATTTACAGCATTTCTCCTTAAAAGGTACCATGGTTAAAATGAGAATAATATATAGATAAGAAAGAATGTAGATTCAACGTAGTGCTATGTTGTAAAAATAGCAAAATTTACGGTATTTAGCTTCTTTTTTTAAATATAATCAATATAAGATTACCATTGTAAAGTGTTGTCGACAAAAAATTCAAGAAACCTAATATTATCCACAGATGTAATATAACAATTATTAAAATTGATAGATGGGTGGACGGACAGGCAGACAGACAGGCGTATTTATTCGTTCCATAATATCTTACAGTTGCTTTAGAGTATAGAATAAAGAACATGTCAAATTCTTTCGTTTAAAATATAAAAATGCAAATATGAAATATATACAGAATTAATACGTTAATGACAATAACATATTATACAATAGAATATATTTACCATTTCATAGTATTAAAATATTTACACTACCAATCTGTGAAATGTCAAGAATTCATCTACAGAATAGGAAGTGTGAAATATTAAGTACGGTAATTTTTAGTTCTACTTTAAATAATGCAGGATTTTGATTATGACTTAATGTATTGAAGACTACTGAATATTTTTATTGTCATGCAAGGTACTCCCTTTGATAGCATGATAAGTTTGATGATGGCGTTTGAAAATCATTCTTTCTGCAGGTATTTATACATGTATGGCTAAATTAGTTTGAAAATTTCTTTATTACATTAGAGGAAATTTATTGAAGTGTATAATGTACTGATTTTTTAAAGTCAGAATCTCTAATTTAAAAAAATGGTGTACAGGATTCTATAGCCTTTGCTGCAACTATTATTCTAATTTCTCTTTTTTAATAACATATTTTTACTCTCCCCAAAATATTATTTCGTAGAACATAATGAAATAAATATAGGCAAATATATTGTTTTTAAGATACTCCTATTTACGAATTGTTGTAACAACCTAATTGCGAAGCATGCTGAGCTACGTTTGGGGGTTATTTCATTAATATGATGGTTGCAGTTTAATGTAGACCTATTATTAATATGCAAACCAGTAAATTTGGTTGTTGATATTTCTAGTAGAGGCATATTGTTGATACTTGTGTCTCATGTTTCAGAGATTAAATTTGAAGATTTTTAAAATTGAATTATGTTAGTTTTATTAATGTTTAAAGCTAGTTTATCGGTTGTAAACCAGTCATAAATTTTAAGGAAAAGTGTTTCTGTTTTATATTTGAATGTGGCAAAGTTGCTCCCTGTAATTATGATACTTGTGTCACCTGTAAATAGTATAGGATAAGCTGTTCCTTTTATTAAGGGGCCAAGATCATTTATAAAAATTAGAAAAAGAAGAGGTCCTAATAGAGATCCTTGCGCGACCCCTGTTTGAACATTTCCCCATGTTGAAGTAGGTTTAAAGGTGTCACTGAATGCGTTGATTTCAACTTTTGTTTTCTGAAATGGAGATATGATTCAAACCACTGTTATGCTATGCCTTTAATAACATAGTATTCTAATTTTTAAAGTAGAATTTTATGATTAATACAATCGAAAGCTTTGGAGAGATCACAAAATATCCCTCCTACTTGTAATTTCCTATTAATTGCTTCCAGAATTTTATCAGTTAAATTAAACGAAGCTTGCTCACTTGATGTATTCTTTCTGAATCCACATTATTGTTCTGAACTGAGAATTTTGCAGCAATTAAGATGTTGATATACTCTTTTATAAACAGAGTGAACAATAAGTATGGAATATTGCTAATAACTTCTTAAATTTTACAAAAAGAAAATTATACAAAAAGCTGTTGGAGATAAACCATACAATATGATACCAGTGTTCGAAAAAAGTTAGATAATCAGACATAAAGGGTGTGACAGTAAAGTTATTTTTTTTAATCATACTCTATAATATTACAAATTACATATTCCGATTCTCCATTAAATGTTATGTTTGAATGCATACAAATTTTACCCACCGAGTTAGTTCTGTGGTAGCAAGTTCTACATCCAGACTAGCCGGTCCGGTTTCGATTCCCGGCGGGGTCAGAAATTTTCATGTAAATAGTGATAGTGATTCGTCCGTCGGGTGGGGACGTTCAGCCTAGCGGCCACTTTGGTGCTACTCGACAGAGTAGGCTACGTGCCGGCACCGGGTTTCCCCTTCTTCCTTCCTCACCATCACCATCCTCACCCATTCCCTACACTACACTTACACATATACTCATCCTAGTAGCCTACACGACATAATTCTTCACAGATACACATCATGCATAACGTGGCCCGCCGAAGTGGTGTGCAATTTGAAAGTGGGCCACAGTCCTGCCATTTATGTGCAGTATGCGGAACCCGAATCACGTAAGTGAAGTGAGTAAGCATTAGATACACTGATAATATTGTAATGGATTTGGGGAAGGAGGGATATGATGGTAGAGACTGGATTAGTCTTGCTCAGGATAGGGACAAATGGTGGGCTTATGTGAGAGCGGCAATGAACGTCCGGGTTCCTTAAAAGCCAGTAGGTAAGTAAGTAAGTAAGTAAGTAAGTAAGTAAGTAAGTAAGTAAGTAAGTAAGTAAGTAAGTAAGTAAGTAAGTAAGTAAATAAGTAAGTAAGTAAGTAAGTAAGTGAATAAGTAAGTAATGTTCCTAGTTGTTTTGATTTTATTAGTCAAGTTTAGAATAAATTGTTAAAGTAAAGTTATTTGGCTTTTAAGATTACTTTGTGTTTCATTTAACTGATAAAATTCTGGAAGCAATTAATAAAAAAATTACAAGTAGGAGGAGTATTCTGTGATCTCTCCAAAGCCTTCGTCTGTATTAATCATAAAATTGTACTACAGAAATTAGACCGATTAATTTGCGGTCATTACTATTTATATTTTAAATATATTGAGTTCTGTTTGTTTTGCATGAGATTCTTATGTCTTGTGTAATCCAATTATTTTTTAGATGTTTGAGAAATTTTGTGCTTTACAAGAAAACTTAGTTCAAAGATATTTAAGAATATATTATGAAACGCATTGAATTTACTATTCATATCTTCATTAACATATACTGATTTCCAGGTTTCATTTTTTAATTTAGTTTCAAAGTCCTTTAAAGATTCTTCGTTTATGATTCTTAACCTAATTTTAGTCTTGTGTGTTGATTCAGCAATGTTATTGCATATTATTGTACGGTTGCCAGAAATCGCATCGTCACTGCCACTCTTTCTTGAACTGAATGTGGTACTCTTCTTTGCAACATTAGGCGCCAGGAAATATTTAAAGTCTGTAGGTGACATTCTGGTAAAATTTTTATAATGTCCACCAACTGTTTTGAACTCCAAGTCAGCCAGAAAATTTGAATCACCACATTTATTTCTACTTGTATATGATATGTAACTATGTTTGCCACCATTGCCACTGTTTCCGTTTCTTTTTGCACGCAAAATGCAAATAAATATAGGCTGCTGCAACTACGTCCATGATTAAAAGTAGGAGTAGGCCTACCTGAACTGGCGGACGCTGGTAGGTTAGGGCCCAATTTTACCAAACTTCGTTACAATAACGCTAACAGCATGTTAACTAACGTGTTGTTAAAAATTAAACAACCTGTTAGTGTAATAGTGGTTCATTAACCATTTGAGGCACTTTGGTTAGGTAACATGATGTTAAGAGTAATGTAACAGGAATCAAAGGAGCAGTGATTGTATGAAAGTTTACTGAATGTGCCTTTAGTTGGTGTAGTCATTTGTTTTAGCGGGGAATTGTATTTTTTACATTATGGAAGTATTGGAGACTAACATAATTACAACGGAAATCGAGAAAAAGAAAGTATAAGGAGCAGTAATTTTACCTCATATGAGAAATATAATTATTTTTGTATATCTAGCAATTACATGAATGTAATTGAACTCAAACATAGTGATGGAACTTTTATTAGGAAAAAGGAACAAACATGGGTCTCTTTAACACAATATTTTCAATCGCCATTTGGATGTGAAAACGCAAACTATGAAACAAATCAATGTTATGAAAATATTAAAAGAAATGCTGCACAAGATACAGTGGAACCTTTGAAAACTGACGGTGGTACTTTCACTCTCAAAGTTGATATTTGTACGAAGATTCTTTCAATTATCCAGGATCCAATAGAAACAATAGAAAATGAAAATAATTCTGATGCTGAATAAGCGTTAACATTATTTTCATATCTTATATATCTAACATATCTTCACACGTTATTAGTCATAATTACATGTGAACTCTTAAATCAGTGAAATAAAGAAATATCGTTTTGAAAATTTGCAATTATATCTGAGTATTAATACGAAATAATAATCACAGAAATGCTTACGTTAATAAACATATATCTTCTCTTTACTGTGGATGCAGTACTAATATTAATATGAATAATTTTAGTATTTATGAACATATCTATTCTGTATAATTATAAATGCTGAAGTATTGATTGCAGCTGATTGTTTTCACTGCAAATATATTTCGATATAATAATGCGGCGTGTAACATATGTTCTCTGGCAGCCATTATTCACGCTGTAACAGGACGTTAAGGATTTAACTGAGGGAGTATGCTATGTTAATTTAACAGTGGGTTTAACATGATGATAGCAGTAACAACAGTTGATGAAACATCACTTCCGTTAAGTTTGCTGTTAAACTGCCTTAACTTAATGTTAAATATTTAACAAATGTTGATGCAACCGGGCCGTCGTGTTGCGGACTTCGGCGCGGGTTTAAAAAGTTCATCCCGCAACGTAATAGCGCAACCACCGTGCGTAGCATTGCCCAGGCGCGGGTCATGGTTGCTCTACGGGTTTCGGCGCGGTTTTAGGTTATTTAGCGTCTGAAAGAGATGATGGTGATAATGTAGGTGAAATGAGTCCGGGGTCCAGCACCTAAAGTTACCCAAGCATTTGCTCATATTGGGTTGAGGGAAAACCCCGTAAAAAATCTCATCCAGGTAACTTGCCCCAACCAGGAATCGAACCCGGGCCACCTGGTTTCGCGGCCAGACGCTCTAGCCGTTACTCCACAGGTGTGGACTATATACTATACATTGGATAATAAATACGTCCGCTTGGATAGTTCAGTTAGTGAGTATATATACTTAATGTATTTTGATTAAATAAAAACCTAAAGAAAATTATCAAACTCAAAATCGTAACATTTCCTAGTTTACGTAAACGGATGCACTACTTTTCTTCCCTCTTATACCTAGTAAAGTTATTTGTATTGTACTTTATACTAGTGACATCAAAATCCGGTCGTGGAAGAGGGTAGCAAACAGTGTCTTCGGTTCTCCATCGTTAATCCAAAGGTACAGTCAGGTTAATATTGGAAATGTTAGTAAAAACAAAATGATGTCCCGTACATACTTGCAACTAGTTCGAAAAACTGTTCACTATGAATGGAAAATGCACTGTGATGGCCTGAGTTTGTTTCTTAGGGAGAGACGGAAGAATACTGTACCTCTGATCACGAACCGGATTGTACACTAATGCCCAGGTAAACAAAACTCTACGCGCCACCTCACTCCATCTGTACTCCGTTGCACTCACTTCACTTTATTCTTAAATTGTCTCGAATCCTAAGCCTGGTTATTTGTGTTCGCTATCAGTATGATGACGTATAGTATTGCACAATGGATATTTCTAGTTGAACCATTTCTTCTAAAGAATAAATTGTATGACAGTACAGTTCGCAAGTTTCTACGTCAGTTCCGTGACGCTGCAATGCCTTTCAGACAATACATAACCAAGTTATTCAGAAAATGGCTAGAAAGAGGATCTGTTTTAAATAAAAAGAGAGAACCACAGAAGAAGGTATTAACAGAGGAGACGTTTGGAGATATTCAACCAAGAATTGAAGAGTCCACTGCAAGAATGACGGATGTCACTTTCTTGTCGAAAATGAACCAAGATTGTCATTGCATAGCTTAAGATATATAGAATGTACATAGAGAGTTATATGGCATTAACACTGGTAGTCATTGTCTAGTAATGATCGGAAAATCACAGTTAAGCTTTGAGCGCTAAGCATTTCAAACTTTCAATTACTTTTCCTGAAAAATGTATTCCAAATGACATCCATCATTCTTGCATTGGACTCTTCAATTATAGACACAAGACCGAGGAAATCTTCACGCCAACTGCGCAAAAGTGTCGTATTTCACAAAGATCGGCATTACGGAGACTGAAAATGCTACACTTTCGTACTTACAAAGTGTCAGTGGTTCATCACTTAACACAACGAGATTCAGCTGCCCGCGTGAATTTCTGTCGGTGGATGCTGCAATGTGTCCGTGATGGTACTGTCGATCCTTCTCTTTTAATTATGACGGATGAAGCTTTTTTCATTAAAGTGGGTATATGAATTCTCAGAATTCAAGGTATTGGGACACTGACAATCCTCATGTAGTGCATGAAACTTCTCTTCACGATCAGAAAGTCGGTGTTTGATGTGACATTACTGCACGCAGAACCATTGGCCCTATTTTCTTTTATGATACCGTTAACTCGGAACGATATGTATATTTTAGTTCCTGTTTTATTTTACTTATTTATTTATATTATTATTATTTTTTATTTTAATATTACATCTGAACTGCGACCGAGCACGAGCGCTGCTCATTCGGTCTCAAATTTTGTTAATACTACTGTATCTTCTTTTTATATTGCTTGTATTATTTTATTTGTATTTCTCTTTGTCTTGTTTTGTAATTATATTTCTTTATTCTGTATATTTGAATTTAAATAAAATAAATAAAAAATATGTGCAAAACATACTGCAACATTTTTTTTTTTAAATGTTGACTGAGGAAGAAAAGCAATATGCCTACTTCCAACAGAATAACGCCACTGCCCATACAACTCAGAATTCAATGCATGCATTAGAACAGGTGTTCGATGAGCGAATAATTAGTCGTGGACTTTGGCCCCTTCATTCCCTCGATTTAAGTGCCTGTGATTTTATTTGTGAGGAACTTTAGAACAGAAAGTGTACAAGAATAATCCACACAGGTACTCTTGAAACCCTGGAGAATGAAATCAGAAGAGTGGTACCTGAAATTTCAGAGGTGGAGATACGAGTGTTTCGAAGTTTTTTTTAACACGATGCAACATTTGTATCGAGAACGCTGCACATCATTTTCCACAGTTGCTTTGATGAAATGCAAGATCTACATCAGTTTTCAACTTTATTCATTAGTTCATTAGGTAACTTCTTACCTAACAATTTAGATCTACCGTAATGAAGCTATGCCCGCCCGCGCAGCTACAGCTTATCGGTGAGTCGAGCAATGGATTGCGGGCAATCTGTTTCCCGACGTCCCACAGTGGTTCCAAATACAAATCTAGCAGGACAAAAATAATAACTCTTCTCGTTTATAACAGATTTTCATAAAATTTTGTATACAGGTTAAAAATGGCATTTTGTCTTTGCGTGTAAATTCTGATTACGTTTGGATAAGATAAACCACCCTTCCATAGGGGTTGAATTTAAAAGAATAACTTTTTAAAACACATTTTCGCATAGATTGGAACGAAATCACAAATGCATTATATAGGGGAGAGTCGGGTAGTATCGGATATCGGGTAGTATCGGACAGTGCGTTTCTTTCATCTACCACCATATGGTAGTACCTGAATGACATGGTTACGTTTCTCTATGCGACATCACAGAAACTTAATCATGTCAATCAGGTACTATCATCGTGTTGTTGATGAAAGAAACTCACTGTCCGATATTACCCGAAGTCCGATACTACCCGACTCTCCCCTACTTTCTGTTTAATTTTACTGTGCGAAAGATGCTAAAAATACACAATAGTCATACATATTCAGTCAAATATAATTCATTTTTTTTTATGAAAATAACCTGAAAATATGTTTATACTTTTCTGCACTCCCTCCATATTCGTAGATTACTATTGACTTATAAGTGTACGAGGTTCGAACTTAGGAAATAATGTCCTCTTTGGGGTCAAAGTATCGAATTTTACTTTGATATTGTCATTATGTATGCTAATATTGACATTATTCCTGCGTTTCCTTTGTAGGCCAACTGTAATTTATATAGGCCTATTATAGACGTACGGGGCTCGAATTCAGCATATAATCACAGTCTAATATATACACTCATGAAGCTCATTACTTACTAAATATGCAAACATAGATAGTTGCTCACCACCAGGATCGCTACTATCGCCTCATCACATACCCTTTCCCCAGCAGACGATAAAATGTATTGTACTTTCGATATCGTATTCTTTAGAAAAAATTAACACCTTCCTTCCACTATTGAAATGTGAAATACATAAGGTTTATATATTATTTTCATAAAGTATATATTATATTTTATAAACTCACCTTCCTGGATCTTTCGGAAGAAGGATAACTCTGACCTCTTTTTCTTACAATATTTATAGTACCACAAACGTCTCCTTGTCCCATATTATTATTCAAATTATTGCATTTTAGCCATTTACAGTATTACAACCGATAACGAACATTTCACAGTTTACACAACTTTTCACAACAAAGCGAAATACGGCATAGTCAGGGGCGGCTTTCGAAGGAGGGCTGCGGAGCTGCAGCACCCTCAGACATTTGTTGTGGCTCTTGTCTCGTTTTATATTGTTAAAGACATTTATTATACAGTCTCTATTTAGCGGCTCGAATTTTTTTAATTTCGCTCTCATTGACATGCACGCATTCGTTATTGAAGTCAATTCCTCCCCTGGTGCTGCCAGAGCGAAGCCAGAGACAAGGACTATGGGTGAAGCCACTTCCTCCCCTGGAGCTGCCAGTCTCGTCTCGGATGCTTTGCGCGTTAGTTTTACCCCTCCCCTGCTGCTCCTGGCCATGAATCCAGAGTTTCCAGGAGCTGCAAAATTTACAGCAGTTTGTCAGTAGCGCGAAGTTTTAAATACATTTTCTTTAATGTTGTGAGTATAATAAGTGCAACAATGTTTAATTCTGTACAATATTTACAGTTTATTCAGTTCAGTACCTTAACAATTCAGGAGAAATGTGAAATTAAGTGCCCATCAGTTGAATCTCATAATGGAAAGAGCCACTAAACAAAATACAAAGGCTCGTATATTTTTTGCTGATTTATCCCATATCCCTGATTTCTTCTCTCGATCTCCACACAATCTGTATTAGATTAATGTGTTTCAAAGACAATTCCATCAGCGGGGCAACAAGATGGAGTTTTAAAATAAGAATAGTAAATTTTGTTCAAGAGAAGAAGAAGCCATTCCTAGAATGTTTCCAAACCATAATGGAATCTGAAACATCTAACATCACAATAAATGAGGCAAGCGCCCTGGTGCGTACCCTTGAAGATCCTGAATTCAATTTCTGGCTCAGTTTTTTTCATTTATGGATGTATCATGTAGATATATTATACAACCAACTACAACATTGCCAGTTAGATATTTCTAAGGTTCAAATCTGCATATAAAAATTTAAATTATGGTTTCTTTAACGGCACTCGCAACTGCAGGGGTTATATCAGCGTCGCCGGTGTGCCGGAATTTTGTCCCGCAGGATTCTTTTAAATGCCAGTAATCTACTGACCTGAGCCCGTTTCATTTAAACACACTTAAATTCCATCGACTAGGGCCGGGATCGAACCCGCAACCTACTATGCTACCGAGGTCGACTCTACATATCAAGTTTTGTTAATGCCATACAGACAATACGGAACAGTGCACAGTTGAGCAGCGAGATCTATGAAACCCTAAAAAGCGTCGTAAGGTCGAAGGGATTCAGACAATGGTTGCTGCAGCCAAGGAAGTGTGTGACCTCAGTATCACACAAGCTAACACCCGATTCCACTTCATAGACCATCTGATATTATCTTCTCTTCTGTGTCAAGAAAAAATTCAATACTACAAAAACTCATTTCCTTAAAATGACCTAAATGTATGTGTGAAGCTTTTTCTAATGTTCGATAAAGACAAACTAAAAAACGGAACTCACTGTGTTGTAGCAGAGACAAGAATTCAGAAATATCAGTGACACAGTCAAGCTCTTGCAGTTTCTTCTATCTGAGAACTTGCAGGTCTCATTTTCAGAAGCTGTGAAACTACTACGCATAGTTATCACCATACCAATGACAACTTCCGAACCAGAACGTTGCTTTTCGTGTTTGAAGGCAGTAAAATCCCATCTCAGAAATAGGATGAGAGAAGAGAGATTGACCGCATTAGCTATGTTTTCCATTGTAAAGACTGTGTTAAACGACATATCGGATTTTAATAAGAAGATGATTCAAAAGTTTGCAACCTACAAGACAAAGCGCATGGAACTAATCTTTATATCAGGTAAGTTGCATGGTTAATTTTTGTATGCAGCCCCCCTGAATTCAATACCCACGAGCCGCCACTGGGCACAGTCAATGTCTTTTCGACCTAGACCAGGTCGTAATGTATGTTCGGGTGTTCTATTTCAATGTGTGGAACTCAGTGAAATATTATAACTTTATTGAGTATAATTGCTAAGCTTTATTTAGTGTAATGTGTCCATAAGTTCCGTTTACTTCTTGTTGCATAATATGTTGTAGAAATAATTACAAAACTGTGTTGTTTTAATGTGAAGAGAATTTTACGTGATAACATAATCTGTTCGCATCAACATTTTAAGTTTAGAATGGAAGCTATTTTGAGGTTCAATAAAATCGAATTTATATTGTGATTTTAATTTAGCACATCTATCCTTAATTGTAGACAGAAAATTTACCATACCACTCCTATGAAATTAGTGTACGTACGATTGTGTTACTTCGTCTCTTAGGTAGTAGATAAATACAATAATTCAGTACTCAATTGTTGTATTAAAATACAGACAAATAGAATGTGACGGGTGTCATACATACTGTAACATTATGATTAATTATAATGTATAATTGCGAATATAGGAATATAAGTTAAATATAGTAAACATAACCTATAATATCCATATGACATAACATACATATGTAGTGGCAGGAGATTGGAGACCACTAAAATTAGACAGAAAGGGGCAACTGGTACAGTAAACATAACCTATAATTTCAACATATCTAAATATTCGTGTGGTGCAACTGAAAATTATTGAATCGTGCATAAATGAATGTACAAGAATTTCGCAATATTTAATCGAAATAAAGACAGGTATTACACATACGAACAACGTAATTTTCACACCAAAGTAATATTAGGCCTACACCTTAACTCGCAAGGAATTATGTCTGAAGTGTCCCCTAATCATTGTTTTAAATTTTATTAATGCAATTACACTACATTTTCGAGAAATAGCTTATAATGTTACTCTTTATGCATTCTAATTAATTTATATGGTTGAAACGAAACCCTTCGTGATCGGGTTAAGCGAGTCACATGGTCTGCCTTACGGCCTGTATTAGATCACGGTGGCAGTGACATAGTCTATTGTTCCTAGTACTCACAGCGCTCCAAGCGGCTAGCAACTATCGCGAGAAAAGCAACTAGGCAAAAAATCATCCCAAGCTTCGTGACTGTATATAGTAGACTGTGATATAATTCATTCCTTGGGTTCAAAGTATGGAATTATACTTCGTGACATTGGCTCATTACATATTCTAATTTGACGTTTTTCTTGCAATTATTTCATACAAATACTTGTTCTAAAGACATGCATTTTACGAGGCTCGAACTCAGTAATAATGTCTGTTTATTTGCAGTACGGATATCCATAGCAACTTGCGCCTAACGCCTAATTCATCAAAACTCTCCTCTTGAGTATGTAGTTAGAATTTCACTCGCCAAGTGGCAGTGGTGTTACGGTTTTAATATTAATATAATTTTGTGACGCTAGATGGCGGCAATAGACTACTAAAGCCAGTGATCTCAACATTATAAACTGGATACACTGAATCTATATCCGCTTCAACGTCAGATCATAATCCTGTTCTGTTAATCCTGGATCATATTCCTGCAGCTACAATTTTTCGAAAGACAGAGGAGACCACTACAAATTGGAAACATTATCAGGACTACTTATCCAGTTCACTTTCTTATAATCCATCTATCG